>NW_009231673.1:0-63134 GCF_000690835.1 Fulmarus glacialis
TATATAAAAATATTTATATAAAGAACAAACAAGATGAGAATGTGAAGGAATAATTGTTGCCCAGTCTGTTAGTTCCAGTGTTCAACATTAAAATTAGAGAACCAAACTGGAAAACATGGGCAGCTGAAAAAGAGATGCACATGCTGCTTTTGTATTATCTGAAAATTGAGGACATAGCATAAACTCTTATAGTAGGACACAATGTCTTGCTTATGTCTCGTGTTCCTGCATTCGGTTAGAGCTTTGTCATTGTTCATTTCAGTGGTCCCAGATCTTGACAGTTAGAGCAGACATTGGCAAACTACAGCTTATTAGTTGCTTATGGACCCTGCAAGTCATCCTTGCATTCTGGTGGTTTTGCAACTCCATTTAATTTTCTCTTTGAAGTTATCAGTGACAATAGAAATGGAAGTTGGCAGATACTCCATGTGGGTGGTTTTTACTGCACTTGTTTCTTTCAATGACTGCTTATAATTCTGTTTATCTAAGACCTCTGTGCTGCTTTCATCCATTACAGTACCTCAGAATCTTATTTTCCATCTTTCCTTTTCATATGGCTTACCAATTTTCCATGCCTTTTATCAGGCTATGCAGATTGTTAGTCTGTTGCCACAAATATTGTGGCCACTGTTATTCTGGCAGGAGAAACCTGTGGTGGCGTGAATGATTTCCCTGAAGATGATGTCAGCTGAATCCTTAAGAAGGAACTACTGATGTTGACAGCTGAATCTTTTAAGAAGGAACTACTAATGTTAAATATTATGACACTTCCCTATTCTTTGCCAACATAGGGTGCTTCTACTGCATTACGAGCTTAAGGAGTGAAAGGACAAAATGAAAAGAGGATTTAATAGAGAAGTGTTCTGTTCAAGTATAAACATGTTAATATATTGAGTATATTAGAAAAGCCTCATAAAAGTAATCAAATGGAAACCTTGTATTTAGACATATAATGTGAAATATGGAAATATCTTTCAGTACAGAAAAGTATGTTGACCTTTTCTGTTTTGAGAAATTTGGAGACTATAAATGTGAAAAAGTGAACACTTGTTTTAAAACGAGGGGACACTTTTTCTTAAAGGTGGGGTTATAATAAATGTACTTCTTAAAGTAAATTTAAGATTTAAGGTACATATACTTTAATATACTTTCAAGAAATGAGAGACATTCTCAGAATAAATATCTACACTGAGAAAATGACCCCAGAACCAGAGACAGCACTTGCTCAAAGAACCTGGAGCTGAAGGCTCATACCTGCTGTTGGGAATGTGTTCTGACTAAGGTCTCTAACGGACTAGATCCTCTCTGTGGGCATAGGGCACTTAGGTGTGCTGAGTCACCTGTTGGTGCAGTGCCAAACAGGCAAAGAGTAGGAAGGATATGAGTGACAGTAATAAGATTTCACTTAGGAAAGAGATCTCTATATCTTGATGGTTCTTTAAGAAAAAAAAAATTTCTTCTACTGTAAACCACCCTTTTAATTCACAACCACCTTTTTATGTAACTTTGTAAAAATATGCTAAATAGTATAATTAGCCAGAAAAATACTGCTTTGTTGCTGTAATAAGAAGTGCGGATAGGGGACAGGAGAGAAGAGAAACTAAAACATTTAAAAAGGAAGACACTAAATTCTTTTGCTTTACAGAGTCAACAGACATACAAGCATGCATGTTTAAGAACAGTAAGCATAAGGAAATTAAAGTTGAGAAGTCTTTTCCTTTCCATATATCATTTCTGAGATCCATCCATATCTCCTGCTAACAGGATTGCAACTAATGATAAATTATGTTTAATTTTGTTTGAAATTTGCAAATCAAGTTATCAATAATGACAATGAAAAAATAGGGTATCCAAAAGGTTTAAGTCCTTGTTTGAAGTGGATCGGTATCTTTTTTTACTGTATTAGATAACAATTTAAATGATGTCTTTTAGTAGGTTTGTATTAGTAGTTATGAGGCAGACTGTTGAAAAGAAGGGGAGTCTTTCAATTCTTTGCTGTTTTAATTGCTCACCCTTTGAAGTAAATAGGAGAATCAATTGCTTATGAACATTAGAATTCTGAATAAATTGTTGGAACAAGAGGACCTGCTTTTATTTTCCTGTCTACTTATGGGCATTCACATCCTGGTCTCCATCTTCCTCCTTCCTACTTGTGAACATATGCTGGCCTGTCCAGCATTCCACACTGCTGGTGGAGTTTGTTTTGCAGCAAATTCCAATATAAAAAATAGGAAAACAACAAAACGAAAAGAGTTCCTGTTCAATGCCAGAACTTCTCTCAGAATCTCATCTTTCTTTCTCTTACTTTCTGGAAATAATCGTATTCCATTTTAATAATAACTTATTCCCTTCCAGACTGCGTCTAATAATTGCATGGCCTAGTCATCAAGGAGCTAGGATATTCTGTTACATAGATAATTTCCCTCTAACAACCTTTTAGCAGTTGGGGTTTTTTCCCCTCTCCTGCTTACATTGTGAATAACTTCAGTATCAGTTCCTCAGAGCTTCCCACAACAACGGTTGTGGGCTTGAGGACTCAGACAGCGCTGTGTCACTTTATTTTTGTGAGATGACCTTGGAAATCTTTTAGACAATCTATGTTTTGTAAGCAGTTTTCATTTTTGTGTGTGCAATTGTAATGGTGTTTTAATTTCTGAGGCCTGAGTTTCTCTTTGCTGCTTGTATTGCTGTTCCTTTCTTGTTTTTAGCAGTGACTGTACTTTCACGAAATTAAGCCTTTTTCTTCAGACTTTCTCACTTGTTGCTCCTTCCCAGGAGGAGCAGAAGTAGACACAGAAGGCCATGAGACCTAAATTGTCCATCCTAGTTCCAGTGGTTATTTTGCACCATTATCTTAGTGTGCCCATCAATGGGCATTGATCCCGTAAATCTATAGAAATACCCACAACTTCTCATACACTTCTCAAAAATAATACAGGTAGCCTTTAAACTGATTGACCTCAAAGGAGAGGGCTAGGGCTCAGTAATTTGAAAATTATTGTGAAAGAAGCAGGGGACAAGTTAAAATGACAAAGTAATTTTGTACTATCTGAAATTGACTGTTGAGGACTTGCACTCTCTGCTTAATTCAGCTGTTGTAAAAATTCTGCCTACTGTATTGGAATCAGCGGAAAACTTACTTTAAGGAAAGAGACTTCTAGCTTTAACTCTTTACTTTAAAAAGGCTTATTGGTAGATTGATGCTAGGAAGGGATTTCTGTGCCTGAATGTGGGAGTTTGGTGGAACAGATCATCTGGAGTGATTAACTTTTTAGAATATTTTGGCACACTAGGACAGGTGAAAGGTTGGCAGACAGATATATATTTATCCTGCCAATAAAACGTGCTGCAAGCTATCATTGGTCTGTAAGTTATTCTTAAACAAATTGTTTGGACTGTAGTGTGTATTGCACAAGATACAATATATCCAAGACAAATCTTTGTTGTTTTACAGTCTTAAAGTAAAGCGTATTTCTTAAAACTCAGAAAAGCCCAGAAATTGGATTCTTACAGAAAAGAATCAATTAATATTCTTTAAAAAAAAAAAAAGGGTAGGGGACCGCGACACACACATATTTAAGAAATTTATATGCAAATTCAATAATAAGTGCACCTGAATAGTAAACTCTTGGCTGCCTTGCTCTAAGAGGCAACAAGAATTGGAGGGGAGGAAAAAAAACCTAACTAAAACCTAAAAAAACTCCACAAAACAAACAAAAGTGAAAGTACACACAGAGCTTAAGTTATATAGTAAGTTTGGGGTTTGGTTTTTGGTTGGTTTTGGTTTGGTTTGGTTTTTTAATACTGCTTGCTGTGATTTAAACTCTGGGAGATTTAAGGTCTCCTTTGCTACTTTGTTTTTACTTGTTGCTTATTCTGCTGGTGCTACTGAATTAGCGAGGAAAAAACTGGCTACATAGTAACATCTTGTTTCAATGGAGATTTTCACAACTGTCAAAAAGTAAGTTGTCTGGTAAGTATTATTCAGTTAGGTTTTTAAATACATTTTTAATTGTTTTTCTTTCAAAAAATATTTCAGGCATATGGCTCTGGTTGTGACATTGTTATTCTGGCAAATGACTTTGAATGTGTGCAAATAATTCCGGGTGCTAAACATGGAAATATCCAGGTCAGTTGTGTGGAGTGCTCCCAACGACAAGGCAGGGTAAGGATTTTAATAAATTTGTGTAGAATTTTTTAAAAATTGCAATACTCTAATGAAATAATTAAACAGCAACATAATACGTTAATAGTATTTATGAGTTAATTTCATGACAAAGATCAGTTTTTACTGATCTGTAACTTTCTGAGTAACACCTCTTGTGTTACTAGGAGAATTGTTTCAATTTAATAGTAATTTTGGGGGAGGGGAAGGGAAGGGGAAGCAGGAGACATCTTGTAACAATGTTTTTTATTCCTTTCCAGGACCTGCAATAACAGGTCTCACAAAATGTGGAAATATGTGTTAGTTACAGTATAGTATCAGAACTGGAATGGTACTAAAATTATTGTTATTGGCTCCATTATTGTTATATGTTCATTTAGCTAAAGAAGACATGGATAAATCATTCATGTATACATATATATACACACACATGTGCATGTGTGCGTTTGTGTGTCCTGCAAATTAATTAATTAGAAATACTTTATTTTTCAGAAAAGCTTAGGCATGCTTAACGTGTTTAGAAATGCTACAGCATGAGCCATCATAACTGCATGGCCCTTTGACTGGCTATGTGGTTTTATTTTTAATCCCTAAACAATGCTAAAGAGACAGTTTAGATTACTGAGAAGAAAGTACTTTCTATGAGTTACGGTAGTACACTGAGCAAATTTTGTTAGTCAGTTGTCACTGCCTACTATTATTAGCTAGTTAAAAATTGGTTGCAGTATTGAGAAAGCCCTAGTTAGGATTTGGGCAGGTTTCGCTGGCAAGGCCCCTGCACTGCAGCAGTGCAGTCCCAGTAGGACTGGAAGAGTGATTCCAGCTGCACAGGTGGCCCCTGCAAGATCACCAGGAACCCCTGGGCGGTTCTGCATTCAGGACTCTGAACTCACATTCTGTTCTTTTCTTTGGGAGTATGTTCTTGCAACCTTCCTCCCGAAGAGGAAATAAGATTTCATAATAAATGTTGTGAAACTTTTACATAATTTCTGTATTGAGGAAACCAAATCCTGAATGGGAAGAACGTAAACAGTTTTTGTTTTAAAAATCTTATAAGGAAGAAAAAGGATTTTTAAAGATAGTCAAAAGTACTCAATAAGCATATGAGGATTAGGAACATGACCAGATAAATTCCTAATAAAGACCATTTTGTGTATGGAGGTTTCTGTGAAATAAGTGAGTGAAAGAAATTGAGGGGTTCAGTGGTAGAAGTACTTCAGTTTTTCCATTTACCCTTTGTCTCCCCTCAAAATGTATTTAACTGTTCAAAATAGAATTACATTTCCTCCTGTTTCTTGTAATTATTATTTAGTGGTACAAAATGGAATCTGGGAACGCACTGAGATCCAGACACTAATAATTAATTTATTAGTTAGCTGTGAAGTAGACAGAACGTGAGCAGAAGTAGTGAAGGCATCAGTTTTCCCTTATGCCTTAACAGTAGTTACCCTAGAAGAATATATTAGATCTGACTGACAGTGTTTATCCCACTGAACAAGATGTCTTCCTTACTTAGAGTTAAAATCTTAAAGATGGGCTTGTTCAGAAGTATGTATTTCTCAACTTCCTTAAGAAAGTATACCTATAACATAATTAATGACATTTGCATTAATTTCACTTTTCTTGAACAATGGCGCATAGAAAAGGTACTGGAAATTCTTTAGCTATTTTGGAATACTAAAGAGCAGTTACACTTATCTCCTAACCTTACATTTTGAGTCTTCAATTTATTTTTTTCCCAGATTGCAGCATCATATGGAAATGCTGTTTGCATTTTTGAACCGCTTGGCATAAATTCTCATAAAAGAAATTGTGTAAGTATGTATTTCATGCTTGTAATTTTGTTTAGGTTCTTAGAAGAGGCAAAAGTCTGTCTGCCAGTTATTATTATTATATTACATTGGCACACAGAAGACTAATGGATAAAAGTTTTCCACCATCCATAATAAAATTGGATGGGTAGAATCTTCCGCTGCACGAACTGGGGACTGCACTCCTCCTAAGTTCACATCTTGTTTTCGGATGTCATACTAGAATGACATGGTGACAAGTTGGTGTTTCTTTAACTTGAAGAGGTCGTCAGATCTGTGGTACAGAAATATGACTTAGACTTGTATACGTGTACCCAGGCTTGTTTTAACATCACAGCCATGGCCGAGCACTCAAGCATTAAGTATGTTCTCAAGCAGGTTTCACAATCTTTGTTGCATCTATACAGCCATCCCTTACATTGTTATAAATGTACGACCTAACTAGTTTACAGTTTACAGATACGTTTGTATGTGTGACAGGTCCAGATCTGGTTCACAGGGCACTCTGTGATGCATTTAATTTTTATAAAACAATTAAAGAAATTATTAAAACTAGATTCAGCAGTCTTCCACGGGGTCCTGAATGTTTTTGCAGCAGGCTTAAGAGCAATTTCATAGAGAAAGAAAGAAATACTGTTACCTTTGTATTTTGCTGTGGGAATTAATCTTTTACTGTTTTTAAACTACAGCAGCTAAAGTGTCAGTGGCTTAAAACTGGGCAATTCTTCCTCAGTTCTATGACTTACAACCTGGCATGGGATCCTCAAGGTAATGTGAAGTTTGTGAAGTATTTGTTCAACATCTGTAGTTAAGAGAACTTGAACACAAATTATTTTTATTGTAATAAAGTGAGAGCATGAATATGGAAATTTTAGATTATTTGTTCTCAGACAGTGTTGTGTAAAATGTGAGGCTATAGTTAGCATTTGTGAGGATGCTGTGCCAAGTGCTTGAGTCTCTTATGCAATATCTTAGTTTGGGAATCACAGTGTTAAGTTGCTAACTGAATTAAATTAACACTAATAATCATTTAAATAGAATTTTATCACAATTAAAATCAGCAATGTACCCGGACACAGATATTTATAAGATGTCTAACAATGTGTATTTATTTGAGATGTGAATGGCTATTTAGCGTCTGCAACATTCATTGTTAAATATGATTTATCATTTGAAGTCACCAAGAAAAACCTTGATGTTCTTTCTTAAAATGTATTGTAAATTCAAAATGTTTTAATAAAAACAGCTGTATAATATGATTGAATACCCTATCATCTTTAAAATAAACTTCATAAAGTTGAGTTTTCAACCTGTTTTGAATAATTCTCAACAAAATCTGATGACAGGCTTAATCTTTCAACATACATACATCATCTTGGTTTCTCAGCTCTGATATCACTCACTTTCAGGTAGCAGGCTGCTGACAGCAACTGACTTTTTGCAATTGTGGGCCCCCCCATCTAGTGACATTCTAGAAGAAGATGAAGATGGTGATCCTGACAATCAGATCAAAGATGATAAAGTTCTCCCAGTTCTAAATGACTGGAAATGTGTCTGGCAGTGCAAGTGAGTGAGATAATCTTTATTTTAAGACAAATTGCAATGCTACCTCATATATCAACCTTATCTTCTCTCCAAAACCATATTTTAAAATGTGCTTTTAAATCAGCTTAAAATACCATCAAATTCAAACAATGTAAGTTACTCCAAATAAAAATTCCTCACTTTTTCAAGTGACCTATCACCACATAACCTAGTCAAAGGCTTACCCAAACTGTAGCAATGTATCAAACTGGCAATGTATCAAAATTGTCCCCATTTCCTCATCTTTGAAAGTAGTGCTGAGATATTGGATGAGACTGAATAGAGGAGCGGTAGCAGGCAGATATGCTACACTGATAAAGATGAAAGCTGCTTCCTGAATTTTAGGAAGAGGGTCCTGAAACTCTTTTTACCCAGCTCTGTTTGAGATCCATGTTATGGAAGTGCTTCATGGTCAGCCATTTCTATATATATGCAGACTTGGGAAGCAGCTGCCTATGAACCTGTTTTCTCTTGTCTTTTTTGAAGCAATTTTAGATTTTGTGCCCACAAAGCACTGTATAGGCTGCTTTCCTCTTTCAGACAGCTGACCCATAAGCTGTAGTCACAAATAGTATCACAAATTATCTAAAAGATCTTAACTTTCATTTCTTCCTACTATTTGTCTTGGCTTCACTAGGAGTAGAGGAGCGGGTGGGACAAACTTCACTTCTGTGATCTCATTGGATCTAGCCTTGGCTTGCCATACTTAAAACAATTTATTTTATGGGCTGTTTTTCTGTAAAACTATGAAAATACTAAATATTTTGTTTCATTGTAGCAAATACTTTTTATGCTTCTGCTGTTTCTAAAGTATGCTTAAAGCAACAACAATAAAATACTAATATATTTCATTTAAATAATGAACAGTAATACTTAATCAACTGAATACATATGGAATAATACTATAGAATAAATAGGCTTTACTTACAGCTTAAAACTTTACTCTCGTGTTTTTTAGGACTGCAGTATCAGTACATCTGATGGCATGGTCTCCTGATGGTGAATACTTTGCAACAGCTGGGAAGGTAAGGACAAAAAAAGAATAATTAAATAAGTGTTTGCCATGTTTTGCATTTGTTTGACAAAAGTAAATAAGTAATATAGAATAGTCCTGGACCATACACTCTATTGCAGTCTGAGCTAAGTTAAATTATCATCTCATGTGTAATGCTGTATTTTCATGTAATTCCATGAATTTCGGCCACAAGAAATGGGATTTAGCTCTGTACTCTTACTGTGAATATTTGAAAATCAACCTGGAAATACAGTGACAATGATACAGACTTGTGTGTATATATATATTTTAGATAAAGTATACTTAGATGATTTCAGATATGCATAAATATGTTTTTCTACTTCTATTGGAAATAATGAGGATAAATATTAGATCATTATGATAGAACACATACATTTAAACTGGTATAATATCCACACCTCAGTGGATAAATTAGAAAAGATTTTCTATTCAGTGAATTCTAGGTTCAATCATCAGTTCTTAACTTCTATTTCAGTTTGGCATATTTTTTGTCAAATTGCTATTCAAGCTAAGTTTTCAGTTAATAATTCTCTTCAATGTCACCCTCTCATATGAGTGATTCCCTTTGGTTTTCAAGTCTGGATAGGTAAGCATTTATTGCTTGCACTTAATGTTGGTTGAACAATGAGATGAATTTTAGGAACCTTTGTTTTCTTACACTTACTGAAGACAACAACTGAATCATGAGCTGCATTGTTTTATGACTAAAAACGTACTTACAAACCTTAGTAAATATTACATTTAGAATCATTGTGGTTAGAAAATCATCAAAAGATTTGCTTCATTCCATATTTCTATTTCCCATGAATATGCTTTTATATAGCTAAGAATTTGACTAAGTAGATGAGGCAGATGGTTCCAGAAGTCATTTTCTGTCTGTAGGACAGCTCTATTTTAGTTGTTTCATGAGATACGCAGCTTTGATCATAATTCTTAACAGGGCTGCCTGTCAGACTTCCTTCTTGCAGAATCTGTGGTCAGATACTGTAGTTTTTGATGCTTGTCAGGAAATACTATCTTTTATCTACACTCTCAGAGGTTTGTAATTTATTCATTTATTTACTTTATTCTGTATCTCCACTCCAGCAGCAAGTCCTGAAATCCAGGGATGTGGCATCCAGCTGTGTACAATCTACTGTTGTCATACTAGTAATGTTGTCCTTAGCTCACATCAGTATCGTCATACTCCAGTCTCCCTTATCAGCATCTGTAGTATTGCTGTGTCAGCATTTCAGTTTTGTTTTCATTAACTACGTCAGTGGTGCCCAACCATTCAAAGCAGAAAGGTAGCACAGGTTGTGCTGGTGGAGGGGAAGGTTGTAATATGCATCTGCTCCTCTATTGTGTGCCTATGCTCAGTAGGTACAGTGCTTTCCACGAAAGTCAGGCTTCCTGTGTTTGGGAACCAACAGGGACTTACAGCATGAATTGTCTCAGTGGAGAAACTGACTGTTAATGAGCTTCATATTGTAGTGTGAGTGGCAGCCTATTTCTGGCTTCTACCTTTGCAGGGAAATGGACATGAGATTTAAGCATGCATATGTGCTATGCAGAAAATGCATAAAGAACCAACAGGAAAGTAGGGGGCCAGCTGGCCTGGATGAAAAATTCCTTATGGGAGTGCAGTGTTGCTGGCAGAATATTTCTTCAGTCCGGTAACTCATTCCAGGATGACCATCAATGAAATAAGTGGTCTCAGAAATGGGTTGTCTGAAAAATTGCAAATGGTTCTGGGCCACAGATCAAGCTTTCATGAAAGATACCAGAACAGCAGTTTCCTTATTATTTGGGATTTTCTTTTTGTGACATTTTTAATTATAGCTAGCTAACCCCATGGTTTTTTATTGCTTTACCTAGGATGACTGCCTCTTAAAGGTTTGGTATCCTATGACTGGTTGGAAGTCATCTCTTCTGCCCCAAGAGAATGAAGAAAAGAAAAAATGCTCAGGGGTTGTCCACTTCTCATTTGTTTATTTGGCGCATCCTCGAGCAGTGACAGGATTTTCATGGCGTAACATTAGCAAGTACATGCCCAGGTTTGAAAGTTTTCTTTTTTAAAAAAACAAGCAAGCCTTTGATGAAGTATTTTTTAACACTTTGCTTAAAGTTTGGCCATCAAGAACATGATTACATTTCTCTGCTTATACTTTCAAGAAATAAAACATATCAACATCTTCCCTGTATTACCTAGTACAATAATGATAGTCATGTTAATGGGTGAGATTTATTCTAAAATATGGTCTAAACTTCAGTGCCTTCTCAAGTTATGCCAGGAAGCATGGATGTAAGGCTTTGTCTTCATCAAATGGTGCTATGACATTGGAAATAAAATATTTGTTTAAATGATTAGCATTTAATAAGCTATTTTCTGCGCCTTGTTGTATATACTGGTGTTTAATTACTTGTTCAATTTCACTTTTCATTATTTAGTAAAATTTATGCATTCTTCACGTAGTCCAGCAAGTCAAATACTTTAGGCAGTTTCATAACTGCAGTTTTATAATAACTGTTGCATTTATCAAATAATAAGTGAAGCCAACATGGCTTCACTAAGGGCAAATCATGCCTGACAAATTTGTTGGTCTTCTACGATGGGGTTACAGTGCTGGTGGATAAGGGAAGAGCAACTGATATCACCTACCTGGAGTTGTGCAAAGCATTTGACACTGTCCCACACAATATCCTCGTCTCTAAATTGGAGAGACATGGATTTGACAGATGGACCGCTCGGTGGATAAAGAATTGGCTGGATGGTCGCACTCAAAGAGTTGCGGTCAATGGCTTGATGTCCAAGTGGAGACCAGTGATGAGTGGCATTCCTCAGGGGTCGGTATTGGGACTGGCACTGTTTAACATCTTTGTCGGCAACGTGGACAGTGGGATTGAGTGCACCCTCAGCAAGTTTGCTGATGACACCAAGCTGTGTGGTGCGGTTAACACGCTGGAGGGAAGAGTTGCCATCCAGAGGGACCTTGACAAGCTTGAGAGGTGAGCCCATGTGAACCTCATGAAGTTCAGCAAGACCAAGTGCAGGGTCCTGCACATGGGTCGGGGCAATCCCAAGCACAAATACAGGCTGGGTGGAGAATCGACTGAGAGCAGCTCTGAGGAGAAGGACTTGGGGGTGTTGGTTGATGAGAAGCTCAACACGACCTGGCAATGTGCGCTGGCAGCCCAGAAGGCCAGCTGTATCCTGGACTGCATCAAAAGAAGCGTGACCAGCAGGTCAAGGGAGGCGATTCTCCTCTTCTACTCCGCTCTTGTGATACCCCACCTGGAGTACTGCATTCAGCTCTGGGTCCCCAAGATAAGAAGTACATGGACCTGTTGGAGTGAGTCCAGAGGAGAGCCAAGAAGAGAGGGCTGGAGCACCTCTCCTATGAAGACAGGCTGAGAGAGCTGGGATTGTTCAGCCTGGAGAAGAGAAGGCTCCGGGGAGACCTAATAGCAGCCTTCCAAGGGGGCCTTCCAAGCCCCCCATGGGGGCCTACATGAAAGCTGGGGAGGGACTTTTTACAATGGCATGCAGTGATAGGACAAGGGGTAATGGCTTTAAACTGAAAGAGGTTAGATTCAGATTAGATATAAGGAAGAAATTCTTCACTATGAGGGTAGTGAGGCCCTGGAGCAGGTTGCCCAGAGAAGTGTTCAAGGCCAGGTTGGATGGGGCTTTGAGCAACCTGGTCTAGTGGAAGGTGTCCCTGTCCATGGCAGAGTGGTTGGAACTAGATGATCTTTAAGGTCCCTTCCAACACAAACCATTCTATGATTCTATCAATAACCATTCTATGTTCACACGCACTTTTGCCAATAATCTATGGGTTTATCAGCATGCCAAAAATCATTACTGATACAAAACCTTTACTTAGGGGAGAGGCAGAAATTTGGATGAAACAATAACTACTAAATACTTGTATACTCCCCTAATTTCTGCTGTGTCCGTAGGGCTAATTTAATTACATTGGGTAGTAACCTTGATGTGTTTATTGTTAGGGGTTTGGTCTGTAATGTGTTACTCACATCGTGTCTTGATGGCATCTGTCGGCTGTGGGCAGAGACGTTGTTGCCAGAAGATACTCTTCTTGGTGAGCAGATCTGTGAAACTAGCACTTCCAGCATTTCCACCATCTCTCAATCTGGAAAGCAAAAGGACAAAATACAGCATGCACTAGAGGTACAAGAAGATACTTATTTTGTCAAATTTTTATTTCAAGATTCTTAAAACTTAAGTATTAAAAGGATGTAGAACTCTGAGAATGTATATTATCTAGTTATTATAAGCATAACAGAATAGTGTGAATTATTTCATATGTTTTTGAAGTCTATTACTAAACACTGAAGAAGTCAGAGACTTTGCAACTCTGCACCCAAGCTCCATGTACTTAAAACTCAATCTACTTTTTCTATAGCTAACTAATAGTGATGGGAAGAGACAATGTTTAATATGGAATAGTAAGTGATGGTTTCATTCTGATTGGGTCTGAAAGTCTGTAATTATAAAAACAGTTGAAGCCGTATATAAACTCTTTTAATTTTTAGTTACCTGATTTGATAATTGTATTTCCAAAAGATGGTATTATGGGGCTCTTAAATTTCAGTGGCAGTCGTATCAAGTTTATTTCAAGTTTACAGTGAAAGAAAACCTATCAATATAAAAACAAGAAAACAAAACAAAAAAACCCAACCACCCTACCATTCATTTTTAGACTATTACAATCAGACCAAGTTTTTACTTGTTGCATATCATGACCAACAACAAATAGGGAGAGTGGAACCAAGTATGCTTTAGGCTGTTGAATCAGTTGTGCTCTCCATGTGCTCTCAGCAATTTTTAGTTACACAAAAATAATTCATTATAAAATTATATTGCAAAGGTTACTGCTTTTAGATTGTTGTAATCTTGTTTATGAATGTTACACAAAATAGTGTGCATTTTTGTGGTATTGTTGGAGCAGATATTAAAGGAACTTTCAGAACATTCTTACAAGAGCTTTGCCTTTGGCCAGAACTGATGTACACAAGTGTTACTAATCTTTGTTGAAAACTATTTAAAATAATCCTTTTGAAATTAGTCTTCACTTCTTAGGTAGAAGGAAGTTAAAAAGCTTTAGGCTTTATATAAATGTGAATTTTTACCTTACAGTTTTTTAGTATTTCTTAATTTATTTTTTATAACCATACCAGACAATTCACCATTTGAAAAATATGAGGAAAGGACAAAGGAGATCTTCAGTTCTTGTTACCCACACAGATGTATTGCCAGATCAACAGGGTACTCATGAAGTTCAGCGTCACATTTCACATCATGCAAATGCACTTGGTCACTTCCATATAGCAGCAAGCATCAACCCTAATACAGGTGAAATACAACCATTTATTAAACTGCAATAATATATTTGCACAAAATGAAAAAAAATAAATAAAGGGGGCTGAGATGCACATTCTTTGCTTTGCCTAATTGAATACAGGGAATTTGTGGGAAGACTCTTATTTCACAAGTCTGTTACTTGGCATAGAGTTTTGTAAGACAAATAAGGCTGAATTTATTCTGAATACCTTCAGCACTTTTAAAAGCCAATTAAATTCTTTGCTCATCAGAAAGCAAAAGAACATAAATTTCAAGTCTGTCTGGTGTTTGATTGTTGGGTTTTGGGAGGCAATGGTATATGATGAATAGAGTATTTGGATCCTACGGAATATAAAGTGAATGAAAAAAAGCTGTACCGGATTTTTTGGCAGGAAACCAGCTGCTTTTTATAGAATAATGCAGAATATTTTAAACAAGGAAAAGATTAAAGAGCAATCATGTGCCTTACCTAAAATCTGTACATAAAATGACAACACTGCAACATAGGAAACTGAGCAATTAGAACTGTTGAGTATCATTTACCATTCACAAAAGAATCAAGTTTCATGTAAATTTATTGATGATAAAATATCTTTACTTTTTTTTTAATTACAGTTGCATGTAGAAACTTGATCTGCATCTTACCTTTTCTAATCTTACAGGCACAAATTATGTTCTACCTAAAATAAGTTATATGTCTTACTTAAGAATTCTGTGTATATATATGCGTGTGTGTGTATATATGTATAAAAGATGAGCAGTTTAATATATAGCTTTATTATTTGTTTAAAAATGTCCACAGATATTCCATCAGTCTTGGCTGGAACAGCTTTTAATATAGATGAAGGAAATGGAGGCTTCGTTGTTCACTGGTTGAATAATAAAGAATTTAATTTTACATCCTCTATTGAAGTATTTATGCAGCATCTAAGAAAAATTTCTGAACAAGAACTAGAACAAGATTTTGATGTTGAGGTTGAAGAGGAGGAAGAAATGGAAGAAAAAGAGAGAGGCTTACACATGAAATTAGATCATGGTTAGTAATATTGAGATACGTAGCATAAGAATTATTTTGAAGCACATTAATGCAATAATTAATGCAATTATTTAGCACAAGAATTATAAGTGCTAACATTATATCACTAATCTTAAATACATAGACATTTACAGCTGAAATTTTGGCTGCTGTAATTATGGCATGAAAAATTCAATTATGTACTTTCTGTTGGAAAGCAATAGTGATATACACAGTGACAGAGAAAGGTAGCTTTTGTCTTTCGTTTCCATTTTGGATATATTCCACTGAGCTATGAAATTATGACTAAGACCTGCTCTCTATTTACCTTACAATCTGATTGCCAGCAATGACATACCAATTTATGGCAAGCTTTAAGAAGGGTTGGACATAGCTCCATTTCAATGCAACTGCACTATTTCCAGTACTGGCAAGATTTACATCTTAAACCTTAGATCACTCAATGATCCCAACTGTAGCTGTTTACAAGGGAACGGAGGGATATATTTTGAAATTAGTGATGGAAAACATATCCTACCAGAAATACTTTACATGGCTGTAGAAGGGTCACTTGGCCAGTAAGAATGTGTAAAAATAAAAATCTGTCTAGAGAAACCAGTAAGACCAATTAGCGACAGTAAACTGATGATACATTGTGTCATTTATAATACTTAGGTTCTTAAAATCTAGATTACCAAAGCAGTAAAGTGTGATAATTCTTACTGAACGTGCAATACATACTACTTCATCAATATTCACATAGCATATATTTCATGATTACTTTCCAAATACAAAAAAACCCCACATTAATTTGGAACCAGCATTCACATAAAATATGTGATTTTATGTAGTTCACCGGAATAATCTTAGGCAGGGCATTACTTTAAGTATCTGGATTTTTATGGTTGTATTTATTATTACTTGTATTGCATAGTTAGAAGCAATAGTCAAAGACCAAAGCCTCATATTTTTGTGCAGACAGACCAGAGAAAGATGTTTCTGCCCTCAGTGTGCATGAATGTTCTTATCAGGTAGTACTGTTAGCAGATTAAAAAATATTGTGTTGTTTTGAATAGAAACCGATAGGGAAATCTTTGCAATGGATAAAATGGCACATTTTTCTCTTGCAGACTTGTCTATAGATAAAGAATCAGAGACAGGGACTGGTACAGGCTCTTCAGAACATGAAGATGGAGAAAGAGAGGGAAGCCCCAAAACATCTCTTCTAGCAGGCCCACGCATGCCTCTTCCAACAGTTTTGTTAGATCGGAAAATTGAGTTGCTCCTAACTGAATGGAACAGAAATCCAGATATGCTTTTTACTATCCATCCTATTGATGGTACATTTTTGGTGTGGCATGTGAAATATTTAGATGAATGCACTCCAGGGATCTTCCGACAAGTTCAGGTATTGTATATTTGAAATTGTTTTATTATTTATGATCTTAATCAACGATCATTGTGTCCTTTCTTTTATATCTGAACATCAGTATGAATTTAATTTTAAGTACTTCCTGTGAAACAGCTAACATTTATTCAGACTTAAGCTGGATTGTTATATTCTAATTTTTTTCTTTTTTTTTTTTTTTTTTTTTTTTTAGGTTTCATTTTCGTCTAGGATTCCTGTTGCATTTCCATCAGGAGATGCTAGTTCCCTTAGCAAAAATATTATGATGTATGCTTGCCCTGTCTTTGTAAAAGATAACAGTAATGCTGTACATCAGAAGACAATGGACTTTCCAGATAAGACTCTAGCAAATAAAGGACCAAGCTTTGCCCAGGACAGTGCAAATGTGAATATAATTTCTCCCATAGTAATGATGGTTTCCAAACATATAGATGGCTCTCTAAACCAGTGGGCAGTTACTTTTGCTGATAGATCAGCTTTCACTACTGTGCTAACTGTATCACATAAATTTAGGTACTGCGGTCACCGTTTTCATCTCAATGATCTAGCTTGCCATTCTGTTTTACCATTACTGCTAACATCTTCTCATCATAATGCTCTATTAACTCCTGAATCAGACAGTTCCTGGGACTCTGACAGGATAAACAGAATAATGGATCCTATTAAACATGTAAAAGGTTCTTCTAGGCAGCAACTTAAAAATGCAGCAACCCGTACATTCCATGACCCAAATGCAATCTATAGTGAGCTGATTCTGTGGCGTGTAGACCCTATAGGACCTTTATCATACACTGGAGGAGTATCTGAATTGGCTCGAATTAACTCTCTTCATACCTCCGCTTTCTCTAATGTAGCCTGGCTTCCAACACTTATTCCCAGCTATTGCCTTGGTGAGTATACTTAGCATGTTTCCATATAGAGTTAACACTGTGAGTCATAGAATTAATTTGTTAAAATAAATTACTATTGTATTTGGAGTATATTTATATTAACTTTTCAGCAATTTCCTTGTATTATGTAAATTAAGCATTTTTATTTCATTTGAGGCTAAGCTACTTCAAAAAATTTCCTCTGGTCTGAGTGTGTCTGTAGTTACTGTGGATCAGCTGACATTCAGTAACTTCTTTGTGTGAGTAAGCAATCATCACTCACAAAGAACAAGACGATCCCTTTCCTCAGTGCTTTAGGCAGCTTCACTGAGTGTTCTCTGCATTGACATGGTATTAATAAGGCAGATATTCTGATGACTTAGGCATCTGGGTTGTTGGCCACATACAGCTGCAGGAGGCAGTGGGTTGAACAGAACTAGTGTTTGGACCCCTTGAATATCTGAATTATTGGGAAAGATTTTCAGCCAAAATTTACAGTATCAAAATCTTTTAACATGCTGGCTAAGAACTCTGCTTAGAAGATCCTGAAACAATACTGAAATTCTTCAGGCCATCAGTGGTTTACAAAAGCCCAGTTAGAATACAGAGTATTTTTAAAGAAATAAACTACATTAACTTACAGAACTGCAAACAATACTTTTTCAGAGGTCAGGCAGTACAACATCTGATGTGTAATGCCCTAGGACAATTCTTCAGTTTTTCTATTTAATTTTAGGGCTTCCTATTGCAATTACGAAAATTGTCTCTACAAATGTTATTGTATTCAGATACTTATTTTTGAATTATCATAAAGATGCTGTTGTAGTAGTTGTCATCTTTGTATACAGTACTAAAAATGTCATTTGTGCTGTGAATGTAACATTAAATTTTATACTAATAATGCCAGGCTATTTTATTATCCTAACGCCAGTGTGTCAGTGCAATGATTAAATGGGTGTCAAAGATGTTGTACAACTTCAAAAATCCTAAATATGCTTAATAAATGCATGACATATCTTTGATTTAAAATAAATCCATTTTCTCTGCTCACGTAGTAACATTCTGTGCTGTCTGAATCCCACAAAGTCTTCTAAACACAAATAACTAGCTGCTTCCCTCTTAAAATGTAAGAGGAAAACGTGTATCAGAATAGAAAACCTTGTGTCAAGCCTGTTCTATATACTGTAGAGATGCAAAAAAGACACTTACAGTTTTTCATGTATTATTCACTACTGCAGATATATTTCTCCCTCCGCTTTTATATCTGCACTTTCAACTGGAAGGTAGAAGGGAATATTCATAGAGGTTAACTTTATCCAAAGAGCCTAGAGACAGTAAACAAGGAAAAAAGCTATAGCTAATACATCTTTTCTGAACATTTACCTTAGACTCCTACTCTAAATCGTCTCTGACAACCTAGGGAAGCTAGAGTTAGCACCTCCTTAGAGGTGACAGTGAAGAGAACGTAACCATTTTAAGGAATGGCAGCGTTCCCTTAGGTGTATTACATACTGTTTTTTGCATGTGTGAACAATATTTGTAAACATATATGAATTCTACTTAGATTATTCAACTTTTATGAGGAGTTTCAGTTACATAAATGAGCAGAAAGAGTTATTTCGAAGTTCAAATAATGGTGTTTTAATGCACACATTTGCTTCAGCAGTTTTTGAAAATTATATTAGAAACATATTCAGATATTGTGAAGTGGATTGTAGTAGACTACCTGATGCCATTTGACTGCCATTGATTTCTTTAACTATGAAATTTTTGTGTTTTCTATTAGGTACATACTGCAACTCTGCTAGTGCTTGCTTTGTTGCATCTGATGGCAAAAACCTGAGACTCTATCAAGCCGTTGTAGATGCACGAAAACTTCTAGATGAATTATCTGACCCTGAATCATCTGTAAGTTTTATGTAGCAATGGCTTGAAAATATTAAAATGAAAGTAATTTGGGTAACTTTTTTTTTCCCCTTCAGTGGTTTGTCTTCACTTAGTTCCGTATAATTTTTGTGCCATTCCGTGTATAGGATCTTACACATAATTGCATGTTTTGCAGCTGTCTGTAAACATTAGCAGACAGAAATGCAGCTATTACTGCTAAAAGTGGCTGGGCTGAAACAAAATTTCCCTGACAAGTTTCCCCAACCTGTAGCAGGTGGGGAAAGGAAAAATAGGATTTCTTTCTTTGTCTAAGTGGGAAGGTGAAGACAGAAGAGCAAGACTTAGGGGTACCTACCTAAGTTACATCTATATATGAGGAAGGGCAGAGATAATGGGGTAGGAGGGAATCGGCAGGTTATTGCCAAGGGTAATATTAGCTCTTTTTTTTTTCTGTAATAAGCAATTTTTTCTTCCTTTTTTATCTTTCATTTCTGTGGCTTTAAGCAAAGTAAAGCCTGACCTTGCACTGTTATTGTACAAAGAAGCCCATCTTTCCTTTTTTTCCATTCTTCTGTTATTTTATAAGCTGTCATGCAAGATAGAGCCTGTCAGTATTCAGATCAGTCTGAAGAATCTGTTCTAGGAGCAATGATTGTGAACATTCCAGCAAAAATCAACAGAGCCTACAATTTATATACAGACTGTACTGATTTATTTTTTTTATGTGTTGTGACAAAACCTGAAACTTTAAACAAAAGTGAAGCAGTATATTTGAGTTTCTCATGGCACAGATACTAAGTTACATTATGAAAGGATAAATCTTTAAATAAACAACATTTAATTTCCATAAAAACTGGTGTGCTATCCCCATGAATAGCTGCAGACTCACAACAGTGCAAATGTCTTGATAAACGCATTATTCATAAGTGCCAAAATGACAACTGGAAGAAATCTGTTACAGTTTATGCCTACAAGGAAAATTAAAGCATAAGTTTATTGTAAATGACTGCAATTTCCTTCTGTCTGAAGGAAAAATATACTAACTCTTCTCATTTTGCTCTGTTTTAGAAACTTATTGGGGAAGTGTTTAACATTGTGAGCCAACAATCTACTGCTCGACCAGGATGCATTATTGAACTCGATGCAATAACTAACAAAGTAAATATATGGTTAACTCTTTAAGGGTATCAGATGAAGGTGTTTAATAGCTTTGTCTGTTAATTAACCTAATCTGTTGAAAAGAGGTAAAATGACATTTCTCTATGGTGGTAATGACTGCCTTGAATTTTTGTGAATGTTGGGATACCTTGAACGTCAGACAACTTTCTTTCAGCTGCTAGGAGCTCAAATCCCGTTGTTGGAGTGTAACAATATTTTCTAAGCATAAATCTTGATGAAAACAAAACTTAACTAATGACATGTTTACAAACCATCATAATTTGAAGGAAAAAAAAAAAAATCCCCCCCAAACCCAAACAAACAAAAAGATGAACAACATTAAAAAAAACCCAAACATAAAAACTAGACCTAACTGTACCAAAATGTAGGAATCATAGCTATGTATTGACTTCAATTTTTTTGTCTGTCTTGTAAGACAATTTTTTATCTGTTAACTAATACAGCTATACATTTCAAACAATGAGGAGGTAGTATTATTACACCTTGTTCTTACTCATGGTTAATTTTTATCACACATGTTCCAGTGCTGTTTTCTGTTAGGAAGCAGCCTGTGAAAACAGTGTGTTTTTACTATTTCTTAATTAGACATCTGGATGTTTTTGACATATATAAAGAAGTATTTCTCTGTCAATAAATTTCCATGTCTTTTAAGTATTCATCACATAGGATCTTCAATTTTAAGTTCAGATTTACAAAATATTTTTCTAGAATTTTTTATAGATGAGTACAGGGAATACCCTCTTTCCATGTTTCTCTGGGAAAAGACGGAGGGTGTTTTGCAACATGAAAACTTTGCCATCACTGTCTTTGGGGGATATGTTTTTCCTTGCCTGCAGGAAAGGATTTCACTGCCAGCAGCCTCCTTTGTAGAGAGGTAGAGGTACTGCAAAGAAATCTGTTGCTGTCAGGAAGGACAGCTACTGAGGTATCCGAGAGAAGGAAAATCTGCAATTCATTCCCGTTTTTAGATTTCCCAAGCAATTCACTGCAGACATGCCTTCCCACTGAAGAGAGATAAAAGTCTAAGAGTTCTTTTGGTGTCATTTATTCAACACCAAAAGAATTAAAAAACAATCAGATACTAATTCATCTGACAATAACTGCAGCAAAAATGTTATTACAGAATGTGTCTAGCATGGTAGATCTCTGAAATTATTTGAATATACAAACAATAGGTTCTAGAATATGCTGCTCTTAATATAAGAGGAAAATGCTTAGTTTTTCTGATGCATTAAAATAATTTCAACATTATAAAAGAAAGTGATCCTCATCGGTAACTAGATTGCACAAAAGAAATAATTGCATTAGTACAAAATGTTGCTATACTGTTCTGGAAGTGTAACTATTGCTTAATGTTTCAGTGTGGCTCAAACACACAATTGCTTCATGTCTTTCAAGAAGACTTCATTTTGGGATACAAACCACATAAGGAAGATGTGGAAGGGAAGGAAACTGAGATATTTTTCCAGCCATCACAAGGTATAGCATAAAAATAACTAATACGAATGAAGTAGGTACCAAAAACATTCTTAAAGAATACTGAAATCTAGCTGGCTTATGCTAGTTTCCTTTTTAATGAGAATCTGTAGAATTCAGTAAAATGGCTATGTCATGTTTCTCATATGAATTGTTGTTACGTAGTAATGGCATTAAACGAAGGCATTCTAATTTGTTTAGAGTGAAACATCTTAACTTATATGACAAATGCTATTTTTCAAAATGCTGTATGTTATATTTAAAAATGTGTACAAAAGAGAACAGAAGTGTATTTTCTGCATCAATATGTAGTTCCAGGTGATAAGGTGAATATATCTGACTTCCAAGTTAATACAGTAGAAAGTAACTGGGGAATTTGGTAGTAGACTTAAAACTTTAAAAGAAAAAGGAAGAAAGCACGCAGATGGAAAAGAGTCTTTGCAATCTAGCAAAATAGTTCAAACTGACTGGGAAGGCAAATATATCTAATAAATTAGATTTGCCACTAATATGCAGGTTGTCTGTAAGTCAGTCTATCTCTTTATTTTTGTAATTCTTCTGTAGCCATGAGCAAACAAAATGTTGATTAAAAAAATGTTATTAATGGTATTGTTTGAATATTTATACTGTTTTATAATCAAGCAATTTCTTTCAAAGAGGAGAACAGGTTTTTACGATCAATAATTTTTAGAGAGTCTTCTGTTATTAAAAATTATTTATGTTGAATGTAAGCTTCATGATAGTGATATGTTTAAATTACAGGGTATCGTCCACCACCTTTCTCAGAAAAGTTCTACCTAGTAGTAATTGAGAAAGATAGTAATGGCTGCTCTGTTCTTCAGATGTGGCATCTTCATCTCAAATCTGTGCAAGCCTGTTTAGGTGAGTGAGTGACTGAATTTTCTTAGAGACAGACGTTTCTTTCATAGTATTTAAAATCAAACTTAAAGCTTGGTGGTTTATTTTAAAACAAATTGTGTCACCTTTGTCAAGCAGAAGCCTTAAAGTCAGGAATCTTCAGAATAACTTACCAATGCAATAGAAGCAGTAAGATTCCTTACAAACATTATTTGCATTCTATACCAATAGCAATATAAAAATTTGTTGATAGGGTGAGTAATGTACTTAAGCATTGGATTTTTTATTTTAAACTATCAGTATTTCATAACGTTATGGGTATCCTAAAACAAACAGCCACAGCATGCAATAAAACTAACACAGCTTGAACATGTCATATAATTATTTTCTGTGTATCTTAAGCACTGCTAAAAAAAATAAATCTGATTATAGGATATTCATGCCTTGTCCTTACTGGTAAACAATTTTTTTAACACTGTTGGCAATTTTTTTTTATATAGCAAAACCAACTGAAGCTACTTCATTAGAGAATAAGCTTAGTGTACCTGAGCAAAAGACACTGGATTCTTCTCCAGATATATCACCTGGCATAAGTCCCATTCCACGATCTTCATCAATTGCTAATCTTCAGACTGCTAGTAAACTCATTCTGAGCTCCAGACTTGTGTATAGCCAACCTCTGGATCTTCCTGTTGGTGTAGAAGTAGTAAGAGCAACTCCTTCAGCAGGTAAATTTAACTTTTTTTTTTTATCCAGTTGGTCCACTAATTTACCTCGTAGTTTATAGGATTGTATCCTCTCAGCCTATCACATTCTGATTTACTGATACAGGGAACACGGGACTAAAAAGGCTCTCTCAAATAATTGTGTCCATGTCATGTTACCCTTCCATAAATGAATCAAGTCCCCACAGGAAAGCTATTCCTGAAACTTATTGCTCTAATAGTTGGAAACTCAACTTATAGTCTTAATTTATTAATGAACAATTTATACCTGCTTGTTCATCTGCCAGCATTAATGTGTTGGGTATATATGCTTTTTTTTACCTGATGCACTTACACCTTCTCCTGTCTGTCTGTCTGTGTCTCCTGTCTTTTTTTTTTTTCCCCCCTTCCCTCTTAGGTTTCATTTTGGTAGGCTACATGAACCTAATCTTAACTTCCTTAATCTCATCTGATTAAGGCTTTGTATTCCTCTCATTATTGTAACAATCATTCTCTGAATTAGTTCAGTTCCAGCTTATCATCTTTGAATAGTGACCAGAAATGCAGATGATTAGTAATGTTCAAGCTGCAAGACTGTTATCAGTCTTAATACATTTGCCCTTACCCAACTCCAAATTAGAAAAATAATGCCAGGTTGTAAAGTTCTTTATCAGTAGTTAGACAGTGTTACGTCTGCCTTATTCATGTAGGCATTCTATTTTGTATTACTAAAAGTAAATATGTTTGTTCTGACTTCAGGTCACCTGAGTTCTTCATCAATATACCCAGTCTGCCTTGCACCTTATTTGATAGTAACATCATGTTCAGACAACAGAGTGCGGTTCTGGAGATGTACCGTAGAGACAGACCTAAACAGCAAAAATGAAGAAAGGGAAACATATCATTGGAGAAAATGGCCTTTAATGAATGATGAAGGAGCAGACAGCAGCAGTACAGTGAGCATAGTAGGAAGGCCAGTTGCCGTCAGCTGTTCTTACACAGGACGTCTTGCAGTAGCATACAAACAACCCATACAGCATAATGGTTTTGTTTCCAAAGAATTTTCCATGCATGTTTGTATACTTGAATGTGAGTCTACAGGAGGATCAGAATGGGTTTTGGAACAGACAATTCATCTGGATGATTTAGTTAAGGTTGGAAGTGTACTTGATTCAAGGGTCAGCGTAGATAGTAATTTATTTGTTTACAGTAAATCAGATGCTTTTTTGAATAAAGACAAAGTGCCCAGTATCAAGCATTTGGTGCATTTGGACTGGGTATCAAAAGAAGATGGTTCACATATATTGACAGTTGGAGTTGGTGCCAACATCTTCATGTATGGAAGACTTTCGGGAATTGTAACAGATCAAACTAGCAGCAAAGAGGGAGTAGCTGTCATTACTTTACCACTAGGTGGTAGCATAAAACAAGGTATAAAGTCAAAGTGGGTGTTGCTTAGATCAATTGATTTGGTATCATCTGTAGACGGCACTCCTTCACTGCCTGTTTCTCTGTCCTGGGTGAGAGATGGTATACTGGTAGTGGGAATGGATTGTGAAATGCATGTTTATGCCCAGTGGAAACATGCTGTCAAGTTTGGTGATGGAGAAAGTGATGTTTTTACTACTGAAGACTCAACAACACAAGATCCACTCAAAACAAGCTTGATAGTGAAGAAGACCAGTGTAATTGATGGGGCAGGTATTGTGGATGATGTCTTTGGCACTCCAACTGTAATTCAGGATGGTGGCCTTTTTGAAGCTGCTCATGTTCTTTCACCAACTCTACCCCAGTATCATCCAACCCAGTTATTAGAACTTATGGATCTAGGTAAAGTTCGCCGAGCCAAAGCCATTCTATCGCATTTAGTTAAATGTATTGCAGGAGAAGTTGCAATAGTTAAAGACACAGAAGCTGGAGAAGGAACTGGTCCTAAACGCCATCTTTCTCGCACCATTAGTGTAAGTGGTAGTACTGCAAAGGATACCATCACAGCTGGAAAGGATGGTACTCGAGACTACACAGAGATAGACTCAATTCCCCCACTGCCACTGTATGCGCTGCTTGCTGCAGATCAAGATGCCACTTATGTTTCTGAAGAAACTTCTAAAATACCTCAAGGCTCTGAAGATCATACTAAGAGAAAAACAGAGGATCAGTACTCAGATCTATTCCAGATTCAGCCTGTAACAACTGAAGACTTTATTGATTTTGAGCCTGAAAAGAGGGAGAGTAAATCCAAAGTTATTAATCTGTCACAGTACGGTCCAACTTACTTTGGTCGAGAACACGCAAGTGTCCTTTCAAGCCACCTGATGCACTCAAGTCTGCCAGGCCTCACTCGACTGGAGCAGATGTTCCTTGTAGCTTTGGCAGACACTGTGGCCATGACAAGCACTGAACTAGATGAGAACAGAGATAAGAATTACTCAGGTTAGTAACTGACATATTATTGAATTAACATTCTTGTTCTTCTCAGCAAAGGTAAACTTAGTCCTTGGGTATTTTCTGATAACAAAGCTGAAAGCTACATCAGTTATTCAGATTAGATACAGTAAGAAAGAAAAACACTTAAATCTCTACTTATATTTCATACATAGTAAGTAACTTGTAGTTCAGGTTCTCAGCAAGTTTAGAAACATACATTCCTCACACACTGCATGTGTTAAGTTGTTTATATGCCTCTTGTAGTCACCTGCATGTTCAAAACTCAGTATTTTATATTTCACAGGAAGAGATACCTTAGATGAATGTGGCTTACGATATTTGTTGGCTATGCGCTTGCACACCTGCCTTCTGACATCACTCCCACCTCTGTACCGAGTTCAGCTGCTTCACCAAGGTAATTTCTTAAAGCAAAATATTGGTGTCATTTGATCCACTTGAACTGACAAGATCTGGTTATGTTTGATTTATAATATTATGATATTTCTATTATCTGCATATTCATTTTAGATTATATCAATTCCATTAAGGCCCTTATCTTGCAAAGGCTTAGTATAGGCTTCCCTACGTGCACTATGAATAGCAAAAAAAGTATAGCTCTAGAACAGAAGAAAGATTCTGCCCCATTCTGTTTGAGGCATGAATAAGTTTCCCAGCTAGATACCATATAGATTTGTATATATATTTCATTGTTTCTACTGGAGGATTGAAGATGCTGCTTTACATGAGCACGGCTTTATCTTACCTTAAAAATTATTTTATTATTTTCATCACCGCAGATTTTTTCCCTTGCTCAATCTAAGTAAATGCTGTTGTGAAATACAGGAAAGAAAAGCTGTTACCACCTAAACAGCAGATAGAAAGGTTTCTGGCCCAGAATGGGTCTGCCTCTGCAATAATATTTTTCCTTTAGTCTTCCACCGTATAACTCTAGTACATATATGAACGGGGTACTGGAAAATGATGGAAGAAGCACTGAGGAGAGGACATCTATAGTGAGCAAAAAGGTATTTCAGCTGTTCCTTTAGCAGCTCTACTTCCTGTTGAGGGAAACAGTCTCACTCAGATCTACCTAACTCTTGGGTTGGAGATCCCACTTTGCATCTCCGACATATTCCATTTGCTTATTAACAAGTCTTAATCTTCTGAATTTTATTATCTTGTGTTTCTCTTTAGGCCTATCTACTTGCCATTTTGCATGGGCTTTTCATTCTGAGGCTGAGGAGGAGTTGATCAATATGATTCCTGCTATCCAGAAGGGAGACCCACAGTGGTCTGAATTAAGAGCTATGGGTATTGGTTGGTGGGTCAGGAATATCAACACACTCCGAAGGTGCATTGAGAAGGTACTTTTTACTGCTTACAAATTATAGTTACGTGCTGTTAGGTATGCCTTAACAGATATGCACAGTGACTTGTATATAGAAGATTCCTTTGTGCTCCAGCCCAGCCAGGAGACTGCGTAACTAGTTTTTTCTATGCCAACTGATATTGGCAGTTCTGGCTTACAAATTTTGTTGTTCAATAGTAAGATATAATACAATTGATCTAGGGAAAAGCCATTTCTGAAGCACCTAATTTCTCCCACACACACATATTTTACAGTATGTTAAAGATAATATTAAGTACTCTATTTTAAGCAGAATCTTGTTTTCAGATATATGCGATAGTATATATCTGTAGATTAAACAGGAAATTATACTTTGAGTTCAGTTGGGTTTTATTTAAGAAATAAATATATCTAAAAATATTAGTCAATAAAAACTGTATAAAGGGTCTTTTTGCAAATTTTTTTTTTTTAAGGTAGTACTAGAGAACATAAAAGATCTGAACTGCAGGTAAATGCAGGTTTTACTCTTCTGAAGAGTCACAAAATTACTATTTTATAGAAAAATGCATCTATATTATGTAAAACCAAAATAACACCAAATCTCATTTGCATGCAGAGTTTTCTTATGGGAGGTCTAATAACGGATAAAATGCAATATATTTTTGATGCAATATATCTAAAACTGTTTCCCATAGCTACCGATGAGATTTAAATCCTTGCTTCAAGAAGAATTTCAGTTTTCTTGTAACTTGAATTTTGATGGATTTGAATAATTACTAGCTTTTTTTTTTTTAATTACAACAAATAATGCAATCTCTGAAATGTCTGTGGAACAGAAGTACTTACTAGTTTACTAAATTTTCAAGTCATCTGTTGGAAAATTACATTTCAAAGAATCTAGGAGCAAAACTTAATTATTCTAGTACTCCAAATCAAATGCAATTACATCTCTGAGTCCTATACAAAAACCAAACAGTGTTCATTAAAGAAATACTTGTATTAGCTTAAGTATACGTAAATAATGGATTGCAAGAGCAATTTCACCTAATAGTATGAGTTGCTGTAACGCTTTTAAAGAAAAGATTTTTATTTGCACATTTGTAATGTCCCACTGTGGTTGAGAGGGGTTAATATCTGCAGTAGTGCTGTTTTTCTCACTCTTAAGAACATTTACAGTGTAATGAGAGTTGTCAATATGAATAAAACATTCTGACAGAAATTACTGTTGCTTTGTAGAAATAATACATTCACCTAGACCATCCTCCCTGACAGAGAACATATGTCATTTAGCTAAAAGCAGCCTTTATATTTTCAGTAATAATAGTAGGTTTTGTTTACTACAGGTTGCAAAAGCTTCATTCCAGAGGAACAATGATGCCTTAGATGCTGCACTTTTTTACCTTGCTATGAAGAAAAAGGCAGTGGTGTGG
This sequence comes from Fulmarus glacialis, assembly GCF_000690835.1. Taxonomy (NCBI): domain Eukaryota; kingdom Metazoa; phylum Chordata; class Aves; order Procellariiformes; family Procellariidae; genus Fulmarus; species Fulmarus glacialis. The sequence goes on from NW_009231673.1 coordinate 28,545, forward strand.
GGTCTGTTTAGGTGAGTTCTACTAACTGTAAGTTTGATTAAATCTTAATTGAGTCAGGAATGCAAAGCAGAAGTCATTCAAGATTAGAGTTTAAATTGATGTTGTTCAAGTGATTGTAAAAGGTTATATAATAAGTAGTTGTATACATTGCATTTCGTTATGCAGGTCCCAGCATGATGAAAAGATGACTGCCTTTTTCAGCCACAACTTCAGTGAAGATAGATGGCGCAAAGCTGCTTTAAAAAACGCTTTTGCATTGTTGGGAAAACAACGCTTTGAACAATCAGCTGCATTTTTCTTGCTAGCAGGTTCACTGAAAGATGCTATAGAGGTATCCACTTTTGAGAAATTAAGTTTCAGTTTCTAATTTGACCTATGCAGCTACATCCTCACAAGCTGTTCTCTGCTGATGTTTTCACAAATAGTGGCAGTACAAATGTTACGGTATGTCCACACACGACCCCTCTGTGCCCTGCAGACATACCATTTACCTCCACACTACTGTGAAAAGCAGCTTGAAAGCTGATCTGAAGGCCAGAATAACTGTTCAGATACATCAGTCCCCAGTGGAAGCACTCTTGGGAATACCAGTCATGACCCTTCTGGCAAAACTTTCTGTTTGATCAGCACAGTTAAGTTGTAGCACTCTGTTCAGCCTCCAGCTATTCTGCATGACCTATTGTTACAACATTAAGTAAAAAAACAAGTCCCAGAGTTCTCTTCTGAAGCAGCCCTAGTATTCCTTTTTAGTGGAGCCTGGAGGTGAGAGCTGTAAGCAAGATCATAACCTAAGCAGTACCTCTCAGGAGAGAATGGGAATTGCAGAACCTTTAGTTATCCTGCTTATTTATATGCAGTATGTTTGTCTTTACCTGAGAACGTAAAGAATTTTCCTCAGAGATGTAGTTTTGCAGATGAGACAGTATGAAGAATATCTTACCAGTGATGTATTAACATTGAAGTTGGAAGTGACATTTATTCTACTAGGTAGAATAAAAATGAACACCTTTATCTTTACTTCTGCCATATTAATTTTTGGCATGCTGATGCTATGCATATCATAATTCCTGAAATAGAAGAAAGTACACCTCTTTCCAAACACGGAAGAAAATATGTTACTTAGATATATATCACTTAGCACATTTTTGACCCAAAGATGAATATATACTTTAAAGAACAGATATGATGAGAAAAAAATTACCTGTTCTGTAAACATGTATTACTATTCACTTCATTGTTATTTTAAAGAAGTACCTTTACCTCTCAAAGCAGCCTTTTCCCCCCCCTTCTTATCGTAGGTGTGCCTTGAGAAAATGGAAGACATCCAGCTGGCTATGGTTATTGCTCGTTTATATGAATCAGAGTTTGAAACCTCTGTCACATATACCTCCATTCTTTATGAAAAGATTTTGGGTTGCCGTAAGGATGGAGCTGGGTTCAGCTGCACTAAATTGCATTCTGATCCATTTCTGAGAAGCATTGCATACTGGATAATGAAAGATTACAGTAGAGCACTGGACACATTATTGGAACAAACACCTAAAGACGATGATGAAAACCCAGGTAAGGGAAAAGCATTAGTCTGATGGGACAAACTTATTAAGACAAAGTAGAGAAGGAGAAATACTTCTGTGTATGTATGCAGTCACTTCTCCTGAGATACCATTATGCTGAAATCATTGGCTTATGCACTGGCCTGCACAATTTCTACTACTTCTACTACTTGAAAAAAAAAAAAAAAAAAATTTTTTTCCAATTTCTTCCAAGGACTTGTCTCCAACCCCCCAACACCGAACTTAGTTCTGCTGTTAGATAAGCTCGGGAGGGCCTTTATTGTTTGGTACTTCCCTACAATACCTCTAAACTACTGAATGCTGGCTAGTCTTTATTCCAGTGGACTTAATTTCTCATTCTTGCTTCTAGGAATTAGCAGTGTTCTAGCAGGATTTTCTGTCCTGTCTCTTCTCAGATTAATTTAAGTGACAGATGGCTACATAGGTTTCTGTGGCATATTCCTTCCCTTGGGGAAATCTCTGCCTGGCTGATCATCTCACCTTTTTTTAGGCTGAGCTGAGTGGAATATAACAGTGAGGCAAATGAGAGAATTTAGTATCTTTCTACTCATCCAGCTCATACCTTTAATCTTTTTGTGGGGAATAACTAATTCTTTCATTTTGTTTTGGCAACTAGACCCAAAACTGTCTTTGTTTTTGTGTTTTGACAAATCTCTGTAATGCAGGAAATACTGCAAAACAGAATAATACCATTTTTAACAGATAGATGTCATATCTGTTTAATTCCTTAGTTATCGTCAAGTCGTGCAATCCTGTGGTATTCAGTTTTTACAATTATCTTCGGACCCACCCTTTGCTCATCCGAAGATACTTCAGCTCACCAGAAGGGACTTTGGCCACCTTAGGTCTAAAAACTGAGAAAAGCTTTGTTGATAAAATTAATCTTATAGAAAGAAAATTATTCTTCACTACTGCAAATGCTCATTTCAAAGTGGGTTGCCCTGTACTAGCTCTTGAAGTGCTTTCCAAAATTCCAAAAGTAAGAAAAAAGTCTACTGTAGCTGCAGAGAAAGATTCATCTAGTCCTCCAATACAGGCTGGTGTTTCAGATTCCAAAGCGCTAAGGGATGGTGCTGGAAGTGGTGATACAGACTGGTCAAAGCCAATTTCAACTTCCTTTGCTTTGGAGAATACTGTTGAATCTTCAGCACAATTTGACTGGAGTCAACCAGCAGTAAAATTTGATGAGCCCCTTACTCTTGATTGGGGTGAAGACAAAAATGGGTCAGACGAAGAGGACAAGGATGTTGGTATAATGATGAAAAACGCAAAATCTGATTCTAAGAATGCAGATGATGATGAGAGTCCCCTAGACACCAACATCCCACAAACGCCACAAGGGGAGATTTCTGATGCAGGAGACACTGAGGTTGATGTTATTGCTGAACAACTGAAGTTCAGAGCCTGTTTGAAGATCCTTATGACTGAACTGAGGACTTTGGCTACAGGTTATGAAGTAGATGGAGGAAAGCTCAGATTTCAGCTGTACAACTGGCTTGAAAAAGAGATTGCTGCTATGCATGAAATATGCAACCATGACGCAGAAGGCAAAGACTATTGTAAAACATATACCAAAGTAAATGGGGATCTACTTGATCATGACGATATTATGGATAAGCCAGACATTGGTTCGTATGAACGGCACCAGATAGAAAGACGTAGGTTACAAGCAAAACGAGAACATGCTGAAAGACGAAAGTGGTGGCTGCAGAAGAACCAAGCTCTTCTAAGAGTTTTTCTAAGTTATTGTAGTCTTCATGGGGCACAAGGTGGTGGTTTAGCATCTGTAAGAATGGAGCTGAAGTTCTTGCTGCAAGAATCACAGCAGGTAAAACAAATTCAACTAATTTCTATTCACAAGTGTGAACGGTTCTGGACTGTCAGTTTTGTCAAATGCTTAAGTTTGTGCCTAGATAGATGTTTCTATGTTCTGCAAGTCTAATGGTCAAGATCATTTTAATGTTCTCGGAGAAAGAACTTGGTATTTAAGTGTGCTGCTTTTACACATCCTGATTATTTGGTTCTTAAGAATCTGTTATAAGATACTGAGGATTAGGCTACCTATAATTATGGAATATAAATGCTGCTGTTTATATTATAGCTGCAGTATTATATATGTGTTCCAATGAAATCGTAATTCTGATCACAATATTCTGGGTACCTGTATAATAAATTAAATTCACAGTTGCTGAAATATGACAAAATCTCATTAAAAAACCCTACACCTCTGTAAATCATGCAAGGAAGGGGATCTTAGCTGCAAGGCTCAACAAATAATACCAAATCAGATAGGGTAGTGGTCCCTTTTGCTATATTATGGCATTTTTTACATTTATTTCGTACAAAAAGAGGTATTTTCCAGCAAATGTTAATGACTAACCTTGAGCTACAGCAGATAATCTGATACTGGGCAAGTCATTTAACTTGCTCTAGTCCTAGGATTTCTCACATTTCAAATAGAAGCACTAGACAACTGTGTTGGTGGTACTAGGCTTAGTACGTACTTCTAAGAATAAAAAAAAAATTCTGTTTGTTTCCACTTGAGAAACTCAGATTAGTGCAAATTTGACTTTTGTTATTAAACTCAGACCAGTGAGTATTATGTTAACTTATGCTATTGCAAGTGCATTTTTAATTAGTGTTTCTTACTAGATAACCTCAACACTTCCTAATAAACTACATAAAAATACTCTTCCTGCACTAAATCAAAAAGTGTTCCAGCAAACTTGGCTATCAGGTCTGATCCATGTTATTACAGTAAATAACTTAATTTTGACATCAGTCACAGTAAAACCTTGTCTGTACTGAGTATACAGCAGTGGAAGAGGATAAATAACCCTGGGAAAACATTTAAGATGTAAAATTATCGGTCTTTTAAGCTTTTTTCTCAAAGCAATAATTTTAAATACAATCTTTTCTTTTAAACAGGAAACTACTGTAAAACAACTTCAGTCTCCACTTCCGTTACCCACAACACTACCGTTGCTTTCTGCAAGCATAGCATCCACAAAAACTGTGATAGCTAATCCTGTGCTGTATTTAAACAACCACATCCATGATATTCTTTACACTATTGTGCAGATGAAATCACCACCACATCCTAATATTGAAGATGTCAAGGTAATGAAAAGCTTTCAGGAAATGCTAAATGATTTTTTATAAAATGGGGGGTGAGCATGCGAAAAATAAAATGTGGTGTTTGAGTTAACTTTTCAACACTTACCCTTTCACAATACTGACCTTCTCCCTTAAGTCTGGCGAACTGAAAATGCTAGTTAACCACTTGCTTTCTGACATCTTTTTGAATCAGATTAGTTCCTGATTTCATCCAAATTCTGGTCATTCTCAGGAAAATATTCCCAATGTGAATGTTCACTAAAACACTGAATTCTTGGCTCTTAAAACAACATGATCATGTAAGTTAACTAATTATTATCATTTTGGTCAAATCCTGTAGGGAGATTAATGAAAGTAAAGATGGGAGACTGTAAGTTACATTATAACTTTCTGTTAATATAGATATTATAAACCTTACTGTAACACAAATTTCCTCAAGTGTACTGGTTTTTAAGGGATTGTGGTGAATTACTTTGTCTGACTCCATACTTGGGGGGTGAATAAATTCTGTTCAGATTCAGTAAATAGAGGGGGGAAAAAAGTCAAAGAGCCTGAGACTATGACACAGTTAATTAGTAAGAAACTAAGTTGTTATTTTGTACATGTCGATCAGTATTCATATTCATTAAATTAATTTGAATTTCTACTGACTAAATGAAAGTAGGGAAAAATTAAGAAACTAAATGGGTTGTCCCACTGCAAGGCAGTTAAGTTTCTAAAACTGTAACCCAAGCTCATTTACATCTCATTTTCTCTCTTACATCAGTTGACTCCTTTTCCATCCTGCATTATGCTACAGCAAGCATCTTTCTTACTCTAAAAACTCATACTTCACATGTGTTTTCTTTTAAAAGAGAATTCAGAAAGAAGAGCTAACATTTCCTAACTGCAAAACAACTATTTAGATAATTCATAGCTTTAATCTAAGGTCTAGCATTTGATTAAATGGAAAGATGGTAGGAAAAGATGGAAATGAACACTGGGTGGGTTTAAAAAAGTTTTACACTTTTAATGGTTTGACAGTACCATTTTCTTCACATTGTGGATTTCATCAGACTTTCCAAGAACTCCTTGCATTTATTCTGTTTAAGAACTGGAGTGTTTCTGTTGCATTGTGAGGCAATAATGGAGTGTTATTCTTGTTACTCCTGGAGACTTCTGGAAATTTATAAGTACATAACTGAGGTAAAAAAGAGATTATAGATAAAACAATCATACAATGATTACACCAACTTTTGTATTTTATGCATATTGAGCAACTACTACTACATTGAACTGTGGTGTTATATAATATGGCTTCCAGGAACCATTCTATCAAATTCAGTATCATAACAGGACATACTTAATCACTCTTTCAGTATACTCACTCATTGCGGCAGTTCTATGTTAGAATAAAGTTAATTATCTTGACATAATATTAGAAGGTTTTCACTGCAATCAAATGATCTTGAACAAGCAGTTGTGATTTTCAAAGTACTATATTGTAAACTTAAAGTAACATTCAGTTACTATTTCCTGCACTTGGTTTATAACTAGGACATTCCTGCATAACACATTTCCAGTGCTGTTTAGAAAGAATTGTAGTTTACTCACCTTTTATATATAACTTACATATAGCTTATTGGCTCTTTTTATTTTAGGTGTACACACTTCATTCTTTAGCAGCTTCACTTTCCGCATCTATTTATCAAGCACTATGTGACAGTCACAGCTACAGGTAAAAATGGAAGTTTTCTTACAGTCCTACATTTGGAGTATACTTTGTGTATCCAAAATGGAAATTCTTCATGCATGTGTCTAAAAAAGGGATTAAATATCTGTGTATGGGTATAGATACTTACACAGTTTACACATTGCTAGCTTTGATACGCCAGATAAGTTTTACACAGGTAAAATAACACCAATCATTTAGATTCCTTTCCAATAAATAATAGGAAAATCTGGTGTCACTCTCACTTGGGATGCTTCTGAAAAATATTTGAATGCTGTTTTCCACAGCATATTCATTGCTGAATGCGGGTGCAGGGGAAGCATTTGAGCCTAACTGAAGTTAGGTTTCAGGCAGTTTATATTCCAAAATGGAACTGGAAGAGAATGTTGTAACAAGATTAAAAAAAATTCTTCAGAACAAATATATTATTAAAATTTTTGAAAAAGCCTTTTTCATATCTGGAGCTACGCACATAACATATTAAAATTGATAATGCCACATGGAAACATTTCAAGTTTTAATAAAAAATGTATTTGTATACTGTGAAATTATAAAATTCTTGACTTAGTCCTATAGAATTTTAAATGTTGCATTTTCTGGTTAAAATGAGAAGCATGTATATATACACTATACTGTAGTACAAAAATACTCTAAAATCCTTTCTTAACAGAAAAAAATTAATTTCTATTTAGCAGCCAAACAGAAGCAAATCAGTTTACAGGCATGGTTTATCAAGGACTGCTTTTGAGTGATCGACGTAGACTGAGGACAGAAAGTATTGAAGAGCATGCAACTCCAAACTCATCTCCTGCTCAGTGGCCTGGTGAGACAAAAATAAGGTTACTTTTGGCACCACTAGACCAGCTCCACATTTCAAAATTATTTAACTGTCCTGTAATATGATGGATGTAATGATGGATGATCAATGATGGATAAGTGTTTCTGATTTAGTTCTCAAATTAATAACAGACTTTAACTTTTTTACATATCAAAACAAAAATAAACTTTCTATATGGCAAACATCTTGCTTAAAGAAGAGACCACGATCTTTAGGGTAAGCTCAATAACCTGATAATTTGTCATCCTAAAATGTTTTCCTCAAGTCTGCCTCACCCCCTAGCAAAGCTATTTCTGTTAGCTGTTTCTACAGTACTGTCTTACATCTATGCTTTACTTGGTATAGGTATCAAAACAACTATTCCCAATGTACGAACATAAATTTAGTATTTTGAGGTCAACTGTGGAAACAGTGCAGGAATTTCATAGGCAAGCTGAACTGCCCATAGTATTTGCAGAGAGGTACAACACAAAAGTCCCAGACCCAAGAAAGCTTTTTTTAATATTGATCTTTATGATTTTAAGAAAAATATTAACAGTATGTTTCATCTGAATAAAAGTATCATGTGACTATTAGTATATGTTTAACATAAAATGTAGAGATGAAACATTTCAGTTTTTTCCATTTGTGCTCCTACTCATTTAACATAGAACTTTTCCTCTATTCTCTTTGCAGGTGTGAGTTCACTTATAAATCTCTTAAGTTCAGCTCAGGATGAAGATCAACCAAAGTTAAACATCCTACTTTGTGAAGCTGTTGTAGCTGTCTACCTGAGTCTCCTTATACACGCCCTTGCAACCAATTCATGTAATGAATTATTTCGACTAGCAGCCCATCCTTTGAACAGTCGAATGTGGGCTGCTGTTTTTGGCGGAGGAGTAAAACTTCTTGTAAAACCTCGAAGGCAGTCAGAAAATATTCCAGGTACTTGGTTCTCTAAAGGTCATGCTAATGATTTGCATTTTATACCTTTTAGTAACCTAGGAGGAGAGATTTCCTTCCTTTTAAAGGCAAAAACCAAGTAACAGAATTTAAGTATCTACTGGCAAGAAAACTGTTAGATTAATTAAAAAGCAGGAAAAAATATTAGTCTTGCAGTTGTCCTTTGTAATGGCATCCAGCACATTTTGAATTTACCATAAAAACTGTACAGTTATTATATTGCTAATATTACTATTAGATGCTTACTTGTAACACTTTTTAGGACTTTCAGTCATTATTTTTTAGTGAAAAAACCAGATGGTATAAACCGGTGTTAATACCTATGGTTTTCTGTATATGAGAGATGAGTATTATTGTTTAATGACTGCAGTAACTTGGAAACAGTATTTCTGAAACCAATTTCTATTGCAAGATACGATTTCACCTTGTGCAAGACCACAGAGAAGAAATATCAACTTCATCTGTCAGAAAAATAGTTCATGCATATGTAAGCTCCAACTAAAACAAGGAATTTCACAAAGACAGATGAGCATGTCTTAACATACTGCATGAGGAAAAGCAAAAGTGGAGATTGAATTAAGGCTCTGGAGACAAAGGCAAATACAACCATTTGTCATAGACTTCACACTGCGACAATACTGAAAATCATGTCACGTAGCCTTTCAAAACAACAATAGGCTTGAAACTTATGCAAAAATTAGATGTTCCATATCTGAAATATAAAACAAAACAGTAATAAGGCAATGCACCATTATAAGTATGCCCAACAGATATTTGTCATTCATGGAATAACTTAAACTCATTTAGGGCAGTTATTTTCACAAGATGTTAATATAAATAACTTACATAAAGTCATGTCTTCATTTGAGATGTATTCTGTTTTCCTTTAACCTACAAGCTGCTACAGCTTCTGATGTTTCAGAGGATGGTAATGAAGGTTTGTAAAAACTTGCAGTGTAAATGAATGTTAGTAGTGGCTTTTTTTTAAAAAAAAAAAAAAAATCTAGCTCCTTTGTAATAAAGTAAGTGTGATCTTCAGTGTTGCCTGGCCAATAACACTTTGAAAAACAAATTCCACATTAATATTTTGATGACTATTAAGACATGTTAAATCATAACACTCTAAAATAGACTTCAGTTGTCAAAAAGCCTGTCTATATTAAAATTTTCTTCACTATCTTAAGAGTTCTTTGGCTTATATTTTGAATAACTACTGCTACTTGTGCAGTTTACAGTTTAGTGAAATTTTATATATTACTTTTATTTCTCAACAAAATTTCTTAATTTCTTTCTTGAGAAATTTTTCGGCTAAAAGCTTTTTACTTAAAAGCTACATCTCCTGAGAACTTAATCCAGATAATAAAATGTATTTCTCATGATATATCCAATGTATAGATGCCACAGTTATTGAATTTATCATAAGTGAACTTTTTGTATGACTACACTTACTTTATTTAGGCCGGCTTTGATTTCTGAATCAGTAGAAATTAGTACCAATAACATAGAATCATTAATCATAGAATCATTAAGGTTGGAAAAGACCTCTAAGATCATCGAGTCCAACCGTCAAATGGGTTTAGTTGCTTCAATTATAAAATACAGCCATTTCTAAAGATGCAATATTAATATCAGCTTTTCAAATCACCTGAATTTAGCACCACCTCTTCCATCAGAAGAAATGGATAAACATCGCCGTCGGTTTAATATGAGAATGCTAGTGCCAGGAAGACCAGTAAAAGATAGCACTGTACCACCACCTGTACCTGCAGAAAGACCCTCTTACAAAGAAAAGTTTATCCCTCCAGAACTCAGCATGTGGGACTATTTTATGGCAAAGGTAATTTAAAATGGAAAATGTAAGTTACAGTTCATAAAAGCATGTTTCTTCTCTGTTAAGTTTTAAAGGACAAAAATAATGTGAAAATTTTGAGTGTTCTTCATAGTAAACTGCAGAATATCATCCTCGTAATAAAAGATGAAGAACCTACAAGTCTATTACTTAACTTTGAAAACATGTCTCTTGCCAATGAGAGATTAACACTTTGCCCCTTGTTACTTGTTTATGTTTTAGGGAAACTTATTTATAAGTTAAGCTGTTGTCATTTAAACTCTATGACAGTGATAACTAAAGTAAGAGTTGAATATTAGGAGATCAGAAAATTGCTTTTATACCAGACTTTTATTTTGTGTTGCAGCCATTTCTTCCTTTATCAGACAGCGGTGTTATATATGATTCCGATGAAAGCATTCACAGTGATGAGGAAGAGGATGATGCTTTCCTCTCTGATGTACAGATCCAGGAACACAAAGATGCCAATTCTTACAGGTGAGCAGAAATTGCCACTATTTTAGTATAATTATGTCATGTGCTTACCTTTGCTTCCAAATTAAAGAAAATACAGGTCCTTTGCGCCATCCAGTTTAAGTCAGATAATTTTAGTACTGTGGATAGACTTATCTGAGGCAATGGGATTACAGAAGTGACAAATTCTTATCACAGTAACTTCCCCATTTGCTTGCCTGAAAAAATGGGATTAGGAAGTTAAAGCTGCGTGGTTTGCCTTTTTTGGAGAGGGGGAAAAAACAAATAAAAAACCCCCTATCTTCATTTTTAAGACACAAAGAACATGAGTTACTACAATGCCAGCTCTAGAATGATGTTTTAGGCTATTGATTCAAGCATGATCTTTAGTTTTCTAATGAGGGGCAGATTAAATAGAACACTTAAAGAAAATGTTGCAAGATAAAATGAAATAAAGTGGATAATCTCAGCATTATAATAATGGAGAAAAATGATAGCTCTTTTATGTGTTCCTCTAGTCTCTTATTAGTCCTTACAGCTATACTGTATAGGATTTGTATCTTTAATATCTGTGAGATTTTCAGTGTGAAAGCTTCTGCCATGAATGCCAAACTCAAGTAATGTCTTGTCTGTATTCATCGTGATTTCATGGAGAATTTCAGGAGGTGTTTCAGGGGGCTTGTACTTAATTCTCAGTCTTGCAGAGGCTCACATATGCATGCTTTTTTATCTGGGGGAAGAGTACAGTAATCTGGGATTTGTAAAAGAGAGAAGGGGATACTATCTGTTACAGCGAGGTGCCCTCAGAGGCACCCGTATGTTGCATAGTTGATATGTAAGTAGCTTTCTCTGTGTGTCTGGTAAACCTCAGTGAACCATCTACACTGTTCTTCTAATCTGTCTATTTGGTAGAAGGAGAAAAATATTCTGCAGATAACTGTGTTAATGTTGTTTTAACACAACTAAATCTATTCTTTTTTATACAGCTGGGCTCTTCTGCATCTGACAATGGTAAAATTAGTTCTGCACAATGTTAAGAACTTCTTTCCCATTGCTGGTCTGGAATTCACCGGTACGTTAAATTCTGCTTTACATTTTAGTTTTCTGTGTAAGTGGCTTTCAGTCAGACTTTGCTTTTTAATTTTCTTTTTTAAATTTAAATAATTTAATACATTATTTTTTACAATTGCCAACAAGTACATTTCCTTTCAAGACCTTTTTTTTTGGATGGTTGTATTATTCTGGTTTTTATACACACTGTAACTTAAATGATTTTTTTTTTTCCCTCTAAGACTTACTTTATTAATATTTCTGTTTAGATCTGCCTGTCACATCACCATTGGGCATTGCTGTAATAAAAAATTTGGAACACTGGGAACAGATTCTTCAAGACAGAATGGACCAGTTTGAAGGCCCACCACCAAACTACATCAGTACTTATCCTAGTGACCTTGTTGTAGGTGCAGGACCAGCTATTCTCCGCAATAAAGCAATGATTGAACCTGAAAACACACCATTCAAGTAAGTATTTTTTTCCTAGCAAAAACACATTCTTTGTAAAGAGTATTTCCACGTAAAGTGCAACAGCCAAATGAAGGTTGGGTAGATCTTAGTTCTAGCCAATGCTTTACAGAAACCACTTTCCCACAACCCTTTGTTCCTTCTTATGCAGCTGTCTCCTGCAGCAGCCTTTACTTATTCTGCTGCACCTTTCACAACTGCAGCAAGAAAGGAAAATAAAAAAAAAAGTGGAGCTGGGAGGACTACAAATCAAAGGCAATGGCTGCTGCTGGGAAGACCCTATTCAACCTCTTTTACTATTCCTCCAATAGCAGTTGTCTCCCACCCTACCTCAGCAGCAAAAGAAGAAAGTTATATAACACATGCAGATGTCAGGAGGAGGAGAGAAAGGAAGTTGTAGTACAGTCCTTGTAAAGCCAATCCTCCTGCGTTTAGACCAATGTCATGCTTGCGAGGTATCTTTAAATGCAGATAGTGAACCATGTTTTCAACTCAAAAATAACTTGCTTTTCTCAATATACTAAGATACAACTTTAGGTTTGCTCATAATATATGACTTTGGATTTGCATGGTTGATACTGCTGTAGGATTTTATTAAAATATTCTTAAAAACATGCACTGCTTCTTTAGAAATATTTGTCCTCAAATCTGAGGCAGTGAATTTTATTTGGCTCACAGATGAGCTAAATATTTGTGAAATCTTTTGGATACTGAAAGAAATACATAAGGAAATTCTGTAGGGCCAGCATAATTCCAGCAAAAGCAGTTTTAGTAGAGTGCAAATATAGACAAAAATGCAAGTCAGCAGATTAAATTGTAGTACTTGGAAGTTAGTAACAATAACGTGGCTTTAAAAAAAATGCAAGAAAAAATATCTCTTGATATTTGTCTTGAACAAATTAGAGCTTAAACTTTGGTTGTTTGTTTTTTTTTTTTCTTCAAATTGGAATTTCATCTAAAGTCATTCAGAATCTTTCTTTAGATTTTTTTTTTTTTGTCCACCTTTAATTACATTGAAGCTTTTTGCTTTTTCTTTTTTTTCCCTTTTTCTGTTTTATCCAGATCAAAGGATTATTCAGCTCTTCCAGCAAAAAGGCTCTGGCATTTTCTTGTGAAGCAAGAACTTCTTCAGGAGACTTTCATAAGATATATATTCACAAAGAAAAGAAAGCAAAGTGAGGTAAACAAAGGATGTAATTTTTTTTTAAAACAAAACTCAATTATAACTGTTCCTCAGTCTCTTCAGTATTTCTTTTAATTTTCCTTTCCATTTTTTTGTTGGCATTTCAATTTCCTTTCTTTCATTTAACAGTGTTTGGATTTTTTTTTTTAAATCAACATGACTGTCATGTTGTTTATTGAAATATCAACTGAACCAAATATTTTTAGACAAGGCGTATCTCACCTTACCTTTATGTATTTGAATACTGTCCTAATAAAGAAAGAGAACATTTGCGATAACGGTAATACGTAAATAAATTTGAGTATTCATATAATATTTTTTTGTGCGTCATATTGAAAAAGAAATTTAAATGAGCTATTACTTTGTGTATATGTATATATGCATGAGTAATATATACATATAAAAGTAAATATATAATATGGGGCTTTACGAATTGTACCAGTTACAACTGTAATGAGTTCTAACTGAAAATTTAAACCAACACATAAGTACCACGGGAAATAAGTATACTATTTAATATCTTTAAGAATTCCTGTAAGTATGGAGTTTGTGTGTGTATTACTCCTCCATTTATTTACTATATCATACATTTTGTGTTCATCCAAGAGGCATTACATTTTAAGTGAATTTGTTTAGATTCCTGTCTTAGTTTCTGTGCTTTTTATAAAAAGTTAAAAATACATTTGTCATCATTTACTGACAGAGTGGCCTTTAAAATCTAGTTTGGAATGTTTCATTCTTTTTTTATATTTGTTTGTGCATGTGTTTTGTGTTTGTGACTGTGTGATGTTATGTAGTCTGTAGAAGATCGTGTGGAGCAGGTCAAACAAAACTGCGTAGCAGAAGATCACAAAACCAAGGTAGTATCCCTTCTCCCAAACCTCTAGCACATTCTTAAAAGTTCTGTGGAACTGGCTTTTCTTTCTCTAATGTGACTAACAGAAGCTATATGTTCTGTGTAGTCTGTGTGGCAGGCTTTTAATCAGTGAATTAGCTTTGGATGTCCTGATAATTGGGATGAGTGAACACCTTGTAAATAGTGTTGCACACACAACTTTGTGTTTCTTACACTCAAATATAACTTTTGGCTTCTAGAACACTAAAGAGTATGAGAAGTCTAAAGTTTAGCTTCCTAAACAATGCTGAGGCCACTGAACTTTTCTTGCATGAATTTTGTATAGATATTTGCAGTCTGAATGTACCACAACAAAATGGATTTTCATGCTAATTGAAATTTCTTATAAATGTTTTGTAGGTTGAAGCAGATCTTGGCTACCCTGGAGGAAAAGCAAAAATCATCCACAAAGAATCAGATATGATAATGGCATTTGCAGTTAATAAGGTAAGCCTCAAATACTACATTAAGTATAATAAAAAGATCTTAATTATAGTTAGTATAAATTTTCTATTTGCGCTGCATAGGCAAACAGCAATGAAATTGTTTTGGCATCTACACATGATGTTCAAGAACTTGATATTTCAGCTCTACTGGCTGCTCAGTCATTTATATGGATTGGGGAAGAATATGACAGAGAGTCTAAAAGGTAGGATTGTTTCTTTGTGGTTATATTAAGAGTATTGGTTTACTGTGGGGCTGCATATATAATACCTGTGTAAGCGCAAGCAGATCATACAAAAAAAAAGTTAATTACTCTTCTTCAGTAGGTTTCGGGTTGCTTTAAAAAGGAGTGAGGGAAGGCAAAAGAATAATTACTATCTTGGTTTTAAACATGAAGAAACTAAAGTTTTGAGGGTTTGAGTATTCTGGGCATGTCTGCACTGCACAGTGAAGTAAAATCCCATTAGCATAAGCTAATAAAGAAAGTGCTACCTTAGAAACACTGCAATTGCATCATTGCAGTATTGAGGCTAGTTGTGGTAGCCAATGCTAGTGGTATAATGCAACAGCCTGAATTACTGTCTCCTCCATTATTGTGCTGGGAACTGTGAATGTATCAGCTGCAGCAAGCATTCATCTGTACCATGCTCCATTGCACAGAACAGATATACACACAGACACGCAGATCAGGAATATTCCAACAATACTCTTCTCAAGAGAGCTTATATTCTCAACATCTGTCTACCACAGTTAGGATCATCTGTTGAGGTTAAACACCAATAGCTTTGGAGCACATGGAAAACGTTTGTACAATGTAAGTGCAGGAATTATCAATTTATAGTCTCATTACAATCACTTCCTCTACCCCCTGCCATTAGGTTCTTGACAATGAGATAAGCAAACAGCATTGGTAGCAAAGAAGCATTTGTTTAAAGCAGAACACTGCTGTTCTTTTACAGTTCTGATGATATTGATTTTCGTGGTTCTACCACAACACTAACTCAGTCAACTGCACCATCTTTTGGAGTGAATCAGATACAACCATCCTCATCTATGCCATGGTTAGGCAGTGGTCAAACTAGCACTGGAGCTGGCGTGGTAAGTACTTGTTGCATGCAATTCAGGAGACTGGTACTTTTTTTAGTGTATTATTTAGTAGAGAGACCTAGTGTGCATTAGTCATAATACTGTTAATTCAATGTTGACATAAAAGGCCTACAATGACCAAGATGTGGCCAAAGAGAAAGCCAAACTAAGCGTTTTCTTGTATACTGTGGCATAGAATTATTGTGACATAGAAAATAATGGGACAATCAGGTTTTTCTCTTTTTTATGGGAACTTTGAGGTAGGACCTGGAGTTTCTGTGGACAAAACAAACAAACAAACAAAGCTAACTAAAACCAGAACGATCCCAAACTTTAAATTCTTGCATTGGGACTAATATCAAAAGCATATACATCAGCATGTGCTTAAGTTCTTTGTATAATAGAAGATGTTATTTATACTATTTGAACTTTCATGTCTAAAAAAGCTGTCGTAAACAGCTTTAATTACTATACTGCAACTAAACATAATTAGATGCAAATAATGTTAGCTTAACAGTTTTTTTTTTTTAACTGGGGGACAGTCACTGTATAGTAGTATAAACAAAATTGAAGACTGTGTTTGTGTCTTTTTTTCAAAATTATTTTAATTTTTATTTGTTTTATATGAAGCTTATTAAAAGAAATCTGAATAACGTCAAGAGAATGGCTTCACATCCAGTCCATCAGTATTGTAAGTGAATCACACCTACTAGTACGGAGTAGATAATTTTCTATAAAATACTGTAGTATTAATGAACATCTATCTTTTAATCTTAGATCTTACAGGAGCACAAGATGGTAGTGTTCGAATGTTTGAGTGGACAAGGCCACAGCAATTGGTATGCTTTCGGCAGGCTGGGAACGCCAGGGTTACAAGAATGTATTTCAATTCCCAGGGCAATAAGGTAAGTACAACATTTAGGATTTTCCCCTTTTTTTTTTTTTATTCATAATGAGACATTTGGTTGTGCTGCGACCTCTAAACAGTTTTAACTGGTGACACACAAAAACTGTTAAGATGTCCTAGAACAATGGCATAAGCAGTATCATATCATTCATTTTGGCTGCATATGGAAGATTTGTAATAAACACTGACCCTTATTCTCCTTTCTCTTCTGTCAGCTTCACACTGCTATCCCGTATCACATTTGCCGCATTTTCAGACTTTTTGTTCTACCTGTTCTGAAATCTGTGTTCCCATGTGGTGACCTTTTTAAATGAAACATTTAAAAAAAAAAAAAATATTAAGCTTACTTACTTTGTAGAAGCAAACTTGTATCAGTCTAGGCACGGGTCTTCAAGAAGAGCTTCACACTTTGCATTCTGGCCAAGATAAAGTTTTGACATTATGCATTACCTAGAAGATATATGTAATACAGCCTATTAGTTGAAGAACGTAAGTATACGCCGGTACAGTGGAGAGCAAAAAGAGAGTACAAGACAGTCATACACTTCAGCCAGAAATGACTCTGTGAGATATATGAGATGCAGAAAACGGAGTGGACAAAGAAAGAAATTGGGAGGAATACCCACCTCTTCGTTTTTTCATGCCCATTCTGTTATTTTAGCAGGTCTTGTCTGCATTTTACTGACAAACTGTTTAACTTCATTATAGTTAAAGGCTATACAAAGTGGATTAAAGGAGTTTGGGCATGACTGCAAGATAGCTATAAAACAGCAAAGGTCAACATTTAGAAATAGCTGGAAATATAAAGTATCTCCCAGCATACCTATTTCCAGGTAGCGTAAAATCTCATTTAAACTCTTTAAAAATTAGTGTTTTGATTATGTATTGAGATATTGCAATCTTAACATCACATGGGAATCAATTTTAAGTAAGAAATTAAGATGTACTAGTTGTCCCCACTGCTTCACATGGAGGTCATTCAGGCAGGACTCATAAAACCTGACTAAAAAGAGAAAAATACAGAAAATAATTCTAAATATTTCTAAATATTTTGTAAAATACTTATAGGTATAGAATATGCTGTGTAGAATATACAGTATTAATTGTTATACGTTTTGGTTAACAAATATAACTCAGTCATTTTACCGTTCATGATATAGTACAGTCCTTCCATAATTGTTTTTATCATGCTTTTATGGCATACTGTCATGCATCTTACTTTACTAAGCATTTTCAAGTACAGTAATGATGCCTCTGTAAGCTTTAGCATTTAACATTAGGATTTGAAAGATAAGCTTCCACACATAAAAGGCCTCCATTTCCAGAAAAGAGTTAGGTATGTAGAAGAGCATCAATCATTAAATAATCATTAAACAATCAGCACTGAACTCACTTGGCTTCTAAACTACTTTTTTGTACCTGACAATCATTGTTGTTGATACTTAATCTGCAGGCAATGGTTTGGTGTATTAAGTGGTTTTTTTCCCTGAAGTCATGAAGTAAGCATCCAGTAACCAGTATGTTATGCTAACAAATGCAGTTTGTTCCTTGCAGTGTGGTGTTGCTGATGGTGAAGGATTTCTAAGTATTTGGCAAGTAAACCAAACCACCTCAAATCCTAAGCCCTATCTGGTAAGTAAACAGAAATTTTTATTTTTACTTTTTTCTTTTTATAGAGGAAAGTTAAGACTTCAGACAGGCTAAAAGCGTAAGAGTTTCACTGAGACGTTTTTGATTTTGCTGCATTTTAATTGGAATACTTTATCGAAACAACTGTAGAGTTTCAATGATACGTTTTTGGAAGACTAATTGTACGATAACCATAAGTTTGCAATGTAATTAAGAATACTACTTCAGCATTACCCTTGATTAAATTAAAAATCAGAGCTGACAGTAATGACTCTACAACCCCAAGACTTAGTAAAAATACACTTTTCAATTCTTTTCACTTCTTCTTAACCGTATATGAAGACCGTGCTTAATTTGAAATTCAGGCTGTTGTGTTACACTATATTGTGGATTTGTTATAGTTCACTTATTTTGGTATCTGTTTATTTTACTCTGGATTTTTAAGCCATTGCTCCATTCTCTGTGGTTTCAAACTGCATTGCCCGTCAGTTTTTAAACTTTGTTTAAAAGACAGCTTGTGTTATGCAATCAGTGACATCAGACTGATAGTAACTTTTGATGCAGACTACGACTGGTAAGATTGCATCTTTTTTGTTTGTTTTGTTTTTAATAGAGTTGGCAGTGCCACAGTAAAACCACAAGTGACTTTGCATTTATAACCTCTTCAAGTCTAGTTGCTACATCGGGACAGTCCAATGATAACAGGTGTGTTTAAAGAAACAATGAGGAATTTCAGCAAAGCTACCTATTCATCTCCATTAACTTGCTAGGTTTTGTGCATTGATGAGTGGCTGACGTTTTAAGGCTTAGTGTTCTAAGCTTTGTTACAGCTTGAATTTGCCAGATGATTTCTTTGAACATCATTCCTTCAGTTGCTTTTTTCCCAAATTTAGTTTTTGTGAGGAGTGGTCAACAGTTAACCAATTTTTTCAGGGTGTATTCCAAATGCAACTAGTTTGACATGATGCTGTTTGCTGGGGGGAGAAATACGCTCAGCAAAGGCAAGATAATTCTTTTTCTCTGAAAAGAATAATTTCTATAATTTCTTGGTACAACCTAGGACTAGTACACATTAAAAGTAGAAAGTATAGTTCCACTAAGAAGCATAAAAGAGCATAGAAAAAATTAAAGCTCTTAACTCTTTACAT
This sequence comes from Fulmarus glacialis, assembly GCF_000690835.1. NCBI lineage: Eukaryota > Metazoa > Chordata > Aves > Procellariiformes > Procellariidae > Fulmarus > Fulmarus glacialis. The sequence goes on from NW_009231673.1 coordinate 47,842, forward strand.
ATGCTCTCCAATGACTGCAGAGAGTCAAGGGCTCCTTGTTCAGTTCTACCTTCTAGGCTTTGACATAAAATGTGAACACTTTCTGAGTCATGTCACCCCATGAATCACTCATCAACAGGCCATAATGACTTTTTTTTTTCACCCATCAGAAATGTGTGCCTCTGGGACACTTTGGTTTCATCTGGTAACAGTCTTATACATGGTAAGTACTGCAGTGAAATTTAAACCTCTACTTCTTATTGGTTAAGGAAATATAGCACGTGTGTGCATTTGGGGCAAGGGGAAAAATTTGCACTGGGGAGCTGGTCTAAATATATCTTGCACACTAATGCATGCACCAGAAAGGTACTATATAATCTCTAGCATGATGTTAATTTGCTCTATATAGAGAAGTATGAAGAAAGAAGGTCATACACAAAGCTGGTTTTGTGACAGTATTAATAAAGTCTGAAATATCTGAATACAGCCCTGAAAAAAAAATTAACAGCTGACTAATTAAGGCTGCATTATTGAACTCTTACGTGTATGCAGGCTTTAACTTAAACTGGCACTTAATTAATATATCCAGTTCTCTGTTGAAGCATAGAGGAAAAGCCAACTGTAGGTTAATAGTAGAAGCAACTCCTCCTGTCTACTGTCCTTGTCTTTCAGCACTTAGACTGGATTCTTAAAAAGATGTTTGTGTCTATTTGACCAAGTTCAATAATTTCATCTTTGCATAACGAACTAAAGCAAAATTCTATCGTGTTGCGCTACGAAAGAAAAGTACATACAAATCCAAATATAATATCCTGTGTTTTTAAAAGAGCAAATTCCACCATCATAAACATCTGCAAACAACCACAGTACCTGAATAAGCAATAGGTGCATTCTGAGATTTATATTTTAAAACTAGCAGATTGCACAGAAGTTTAGCCTGATTTTAAAGAAATTGAGTCAGGGCTCCTATGAAAAATAGGTTAGGAAATTATAATATAATAATACATACCTATAAGGTAATTAATATTTACTTTAATTTTTTAGTTCAGCTATACTTTTTTAAAACTCAGGAATTTAATTGAACTTAATATAGTGAATTTCTCAATTTTTTAAATCCAGGTATGTGTCTGCATTCTAAAATAAATTAGACTGCATATCATGCTTTCTTTTGCATTAGATCTATATAGCTCTTATAAGAGCAAAAAGTTGATGTTACCCATATAAAGGAACGTATCTGTCATGGTAGAAAATATTCAGATAATAATTTATAGAAGAAATGCATTTTAAGATCGAAAGCTACTTACAGTTTCAAATCTATTAAATTCTGACATCCTCCTTCTTCAGCCTTCACTTGTCATGATCACGGTGCCACAGTACTTCAGTATGCACCAAAACATCAACTGCTAATTTCTGGAGGTAGGAAGGGATACATCTGCATCTTTGACATCAGACAGAGGCAAATCCTTTACACCTTCCAAGCACATGAATCAGCTGTTAAGGCCCTTGCACTGGATCCCTCTGAGGACTATTTTGTTACAGGCTCAGCAGAAGGTAACATGAAGGTAAGGTATCGAAGGAGCTGAGTTGTATAGGAGAGTATTTAGCTGAAGTAGTGTGTTGACATATGTTGATCAGCATACTGTAAATAGCCAGATGAATGCGGTACCAAAACAAAAGTAAACCCAAAAAACCCAAACCTACATTTGATATACAGGATGCTTGCCTTAATGTTTATAATGTAAACTTAAATATGCTAACATCCTTCTAAAGCAAGTAGGTTTTGTTCTCCGTTAAAGAAGCTTAAACAGTCTTTTTAAAGTTGTGTGACTGAAGTTTAAGTGGACAAAGCAAAGTGCATGATCTCAAATCTTAGCTTTATTTTTCTCTCTTAAAAATGTTCTGGTTTTGCCTTTGGATATTGCTCTTTGTAATACAAGGGGCGCTCAGTAGCTTCAACATCATGTAAAGTTTCTGTAACACCAAGTTCTGTTTTTTCTCTTAATGCTGTAGCCCCAGACAGCTACAACAAAAACCCAAAACCCTGTTTTAAAGGGCTTATTTCTTGAATACTAAAGGAATGAAATACAAGAACATGGTAAAGAGAAGGAGAATACAGTTTCTTTCCTTTTAGCTGGACTACATACTGTTTAATAGGTGCTTTCTGTGCCTCCACACACTTCGTGGCCTGGTCTTGATGATGACTCCTGCAACTTAGGACACAACAGACAGCTTAGACAGCTGTGCTACCACTCTGCATGCTTATTAATTATGCAGCTTACTCTGTGCAGCATTCCTTAGCAGAAAAGCATTTCCAGCTGCTGGAAAGCTGACAATAGACATCTTGGATAGAAACGCAACCTGTCCATTTCTGCAGCTTTCATGTGGGGGAAGCTGGGAGGGGCACTACTGATCAGGTAACACAGAGTAGCTTCACCCTGCTGAGTAACCAGCTTGTCCACATTAAGGTAGCCTTACTCTGTCTTGCCTTATGCTTCATCAGGAGCCTCTCAAGACTCTTGGACTTCTTGTAATTGTTGCTAATACACAACAAAAAATACCCTTTATCTTTGCTGAATAGGGTTTAGAACAGCCAGAAATCTGAAACATTAGGGAAAAAAATACAAATCCTAATTTTAATCTCCTTTTGTCATTTGTCATTCTTTTGATACAGGTGTGGAGACTGACTGGCTATAATTTAATTCATTCATTTAAAAATGAACATGCTAAGCAGTCCATTTTCAGAAATATTGGTGCTGGTGTCACCCAGATTGAAACTGTGCAAGGCAATCGTATCTTCTCCTGTGGAGCAGATGGCACGCTGAAAATGAGGGTTCTTCCCAATGCTTTCAATGTACCTTCAGGCATTTTTGACATTCTGTAGTGGTATGTGAGGTAATCCTGTTTTTATATAATGTCCCTTTAAGTAGCTAAAAACACAGTGATATGCACTGTGGAAAGGAAATATTCTGTTTCCTTTCAAAGCAGTTACTGCAGCATTAAGTATTATGGGGAAAAAGATTTAAAAAAAAGACAAAAAACCCCCCAACTTTTACAATACATATATTTTGAGTGTGTCCATAAGGATCACTGGGGTGGAAATGCATGTACTGTATTGTAAAAGCAAAGAATTAAACACAGTACAGCCAGTCATAGGTGAGGTTATTGCTCAGTAACCCACAAGCTGCATTTAGTAAGTGTATTGTAAAGATTCTGACAATTGTCAGCACTTAACAAGCACTGTGGCTCTACAACTCAGTAAGCATTTCTGATGTGATTCTGATTATTTTTATTCCAGTTTTTCCCACTAATTGAAGCATGTGTACAACTTCTCATTGTAAAATAGTTTAGTTTTAATTAGGGGTACTCAGTGTATTTGATTTTTGCAAGAAAGTGTAATGGATGCAAATGCCGTGGAACATGTGCAATCAAGAACGTACTGTGAGATGTATCATTTTATGCTGAGATTTTTTCCCAGTTAGTATTAATACACAGTTGATACTGTAACTTGCACATCAACACATTTTGAAATGCGATGTTTTTTAATTTGCACACTATTTTCCTTTCTATGTTTTCTATTGGACACCTGCCTTTACTTTAGGAATGTATTGTAAGCACTAAATGTTTGTAGTGAAGACATCCATGATTCTAGTCAGCTTTCAGTTTTGAAATTTATTTGTCCAGAAAATACTTCACTAAATGAAGCTGTTAAGAGAATATAAATAGAACGTATAATGCCACATTTCAGATGAATGTCAGGCTTTATGTGGCCAGCTAGTAAATAGTGGATAAAACTGGTAATTAAATTATTACCACAGTATATTGTATAAACTATGCAGAGTTCAATATTGTTTGCTTGTAATATAACTAGCTGCTGTTGTCAGATGTATTTTTCTGTTGTAAACAAAAACCATGTTCTTAAGAGACTGGAACCGATGTCTGCGTATTTAAATGTTAACAAACTGTCTTATTCCTCTGATGAAAATTTTGATGTCTGTGCTGTATTGTAAAATACACTAGAATAAAAAGCACCTTTCTCCAAAGGTGATTTTAAATTGCAGGCTGTGAAGTATGGGAAGTATGAAAAGAAAGAAGAGTAAATGTCATTGTTTAGTTTTCCCTTTGTAAGTTAAATAAATTACTTTTATTTCATGGAACAGGCCAGTCCAGAACTCTTCCTTATACTTTAATAGGTTTAACTAAAGCTCCAGTAGATTGACTGGATCGTGCCTGAGCTAGCTTTAACTTGACCTCAGACTGTACCGAGATAAAAAGGATTAGCTGTTTGCATTTTATTTTCAGCTGTCCTAGAAAAGCACAAGGTTAACAGAATTTAGTTCATCATCTCCAACAAAGGCAGCTGCAAGAAACACAGCCTGGTTCTGTCACTGAGAGGCAGAATTTGCTGGCCCTCCTTCTCCAACAGGTTGATCTGAGTGGTTCAACAATGACAGTCAGAAATTTAACATGATTTAAGATAGGCACATTATCTAGAAATTGTCACGTCTGGCTTGAACTGTATTTGTCTAAGTATATTGCCAAGCTTTTTTTTTTTTTAAGCCAAAAGGTCTACTTTATTAGTACCATAATTCAATTTTTTAAAAAACCACCTCCAACAAAAAAACCCCAAAAACCTACCAACCAAAAAAAAAAACCTACATCCCACAAAAATCAAAAGAAGCCCACATACACAAAAAAGCTCTGGTCTGTGAAGTTCTGCGCTCTTTATAGGTATAGATAGAATTCTTGGTATATGAGTTTTGATGTGTATACCAGTTCAAAGGATTAATTATGCTGTTTTGTTTCCCTCTGCAGCTCTCTCCTTAGCATGCAAGGCCTGAATCCAGGCTTTAGTGAAACCAGCAAGTATGCTGAGAAGAGAGGATGCAGCCCAGGCCCAACCATCACTGTATCACACACTGAAGCTCAGCTGTAGCACATTTGCTAGACAAGGTTCTGCAGGCACAGACATTCCCAAATTCATTAATCCCTTTGATGGTGCCTGGATGTCACATAGGTATTAAACAGCTCAGTGCAGTTCAGGGTTTAAGTGATACTTTGCTTCTAAATATTTGTATGAGCTCTGTGAACTTTACCAATATACACAGGCAGTTTAGAAATTCAGGTAGGGGTTTTCTCAGAGTGTGATTTTTTAATTTAGATACACAAAGCAACAGTAGGGATTTATGTTTCAATGTTAAATTTAGAAATATGAAATACCAGAACAAAATTAAAATCAGAGAGTTCCTATTATTTCTCACCTCTAGCTCTCAAATGTTTGAATGTGAGTGGGCAATCTCTGAATTAAGATTAACAACAAATTAAGTCACTATGCCTATGATGAACACATGCATTCCTGTTCCAGCTATTTTATTTTTCTAAGAATAGCAGCAAAAAAGTATACCCTTCATTTTATGATTTCATTTGTACAGATGAATGCGGGGAAAATTTTTTTTAGAAATATACCTTACTATAATTAAGTATAGTTATAAGCAAGTTACAGTGGTATAGTTTACATGGCAGTGAGGGGCAAGGAAGAGTCTGCAGCAAGACAAGCAACTCAAGCACTGTTAAAAAGGGAATTTTAATCATAACTTTTACATCTTTTCTTCAATTTTATACCTCGTTACTTTTTTTCCCATGCTCCATTTAACTAAATACAATTTAATGTATATTCAATATTTAATAATGCAATTATTCCCATTTTCCTTGTACTTGGGCTGGAATTTGCTTTTGAATATGTAACAGTTGACTGGACTTGTCAAATTTGAAGCTTTCTGCTTTTTCTCTATTTAAACAACTATTTCCATCCCCATTATTTTTAACAGCTGTATATCTTTGTCCCAAAAAAAAGGTTCACAGAGAATCAGTGGAAAGTATTAAGTGAAAAAGGTATTTGTACACAGAAGTTCCTTATATAGACATTTATACTAGACCATAATCACTGACTAGAAAATTATTGCAGGTAAGATGATTGCATCTGAAATTTATAAATAGTCTCTGCTGAGCACATGACCATGGAATAATCAATGTACATTGATATAATTATTAGCTGAAAACGGGAAAAACAAAAGCAAGTCTGTGCTAACTGAGTGCCAGCTGCAATATTGAACAGCTGTTCTTTTAAAAAGATGAGAATGGCCTATATAATTGAAGTCTGTTTGTACAAATCTCCCTTTTATGCACACTCACAAACCACCATCAGTGAACAGAAAATTATACCAAGTGAAGAGACCCCCATGTGTATATCATATAGCTTTAAATAATCTATTTAGTCAAACGTGGCTGCCATACATGACATGTTAAAATATATTCATCTGCCAAAATGTACAGGATATACCATTAAACTCCCATTCTCCCAGGTATACAAATTCTTATCTCTTAGACTGTATGAAAGCATAGCAAGAACAGATTGTGAAGACCGTAACTCAAACCTTGCATCAATCTGCTTCTCTTTCAATAAATCAAAAGCAAAACTTACTGTCATATCTTTAGTATCAGTAACATACATAATGCCACATGCTATGAATGCGTTACCAGCCTTGGACTTAGGATATGTAGTATTGATATGCCGAATGACTGAAAATGTTTCTTCATCAATATGTGCTACTATTATATTTTCATCAGTGCTTGAGGCATATATAATCCAAAGACCCTTCTCATCCACTGCTACGTTGAAATATGTCTTCGAGTTAGAAAAGAGGTAGTTACGACCATGATATAAGGCATTTTCAATTAGCAGTGTGCCCAACGATGCTTTATCAAGCCCAAATCTGAAATGAGATAAAGGAAGTTTTCAGTATGCTCTGTTAAAAATTCATTTTTATACACACTAGTCTGTTGAATCAATTCGGAGTGCATTATTACTGATAGAAGCATTGTTGAAAATACTTGAGTTCAAGGACCATTCTGATGTCTTTTATGATGAAGTAGTCCACTCAAACCACCTTCCAAAACACTAGGAGAAAATTCCAAAGTAATAACCAATCTAAAAGGTGCACAAGAGCATGAACTTGCTTTGGTAGGTTTCACTTTATTTAGTCTATGACCTTCATTATCACTAGGATGAAAGAAGCAACTAAAAGGAATGGGTATGAAAAAGAACTAGATAACAGGTGAAGGCCCCAACTTGTGAAATGAAATCTGTACAGAAGTTTGCTTTCTACTAGGTGGGAACTAAGGGGAGAAAATGTGATTGACCAAACCAGCATGAATTCTGGGCAGTCTTAAGAGTTCCTCTTTTGAAAACAGTTCAGATAATGCAGTGATTTGCTCAAGTAAACATCAAAGGAATAAAAAATTTACTTTTACAGAGCCAACATTTTGACCTCAAGCTGGCTCCAACAGGACAGCCTGAATGTCTCATCTCTGATGTATAAAATTGTTTTTATTCCTTGAAATTCCTTAATACGATGATAATCTGAGGATAGCGGCATTGAGCAGCTAAATTGAGTTCCTCTACTAGTTTAAGACGGTAATCAGCTACTATCAAGACTTGTTTGCGGTTAGCATTTAATCACTGAATAACACAGTGCTTCAGCAAAGGCAGAGAATATGCTTTATCCTTCTAAGTAATGCCTTCTGTAATGAAGCACATTTCATCGTCTAACTTCTATCTAACTGTACAGCTCCATTCCTCAAACAGAGGAAAAACACTTCTCAATACAGGAATCTGCTACAGTTACAAAAGTTTTCTGAAGAGACAGGCTTAATGACAGGAACATTTCAGATCTAGGAACTTAAAATAGAAGGAAAAATACTGGAAGAATAATTTTTCTGTGGAAGAGATGTTGAAAGCATATACTGGAAAATCATCATCCTAAGAAAAGTCAAGAATGAGATCAATGATTCCCCTCGGCTTTTTCAAAACTCATGTCTGCAGCAGCTCCATATTCCAGTAGCATGTATGTGCAACTAAAAAAAGGCTTCAAGGCTGAAGAAGATTTCTGAGAAACATGTGTCAACCAGTTAATCTTGTTAGTTGCTTCACAATTGTAAATAACCTCATGCAAGGGCTAGAAGGACAGCCCTTAGCAGGAATAGTCACACAGAAATGCAGATTTTCTTCAGGATTTTTTTCTATAAAGAGCCAACAAGATAAAAAGCATCTCAAGATTCATTAGAAATGTGCAAGATCTGCAACACAGAACACCCTGTCTTTTCCTCTTTTATGTGAAAGTCCTGAAGGGAGCAGAAAAGTGAGGTTTCATTCCTGAGGTTCTCTTCTACTCCCCAGTCAAGGACACCTAAAACACCAAATGGTTCAGAAATTCCTTAATCTTCTGGCACCTTGGGGTAAATAACAAGATATAGTGTAATATTTTCATCAACCGCAGGGAACTCAAGCTACAAACACTTTTCTGATCGCTAAGATGAATGAAATCAATCAAAAAGAACAGAGGTGGGAAAGCATGTTATGAAACGAAGAAAGGATGAAGCAATCATAATGTCAGCGATCTGACCATCATGAGAAAACCTGCCAAAAGGTCATACAAACTTAGTTTTACCAGCTTTCAAATACGACAGGAAACTCCTTTTAAGTATTTTTTTCAGTATTTGCAAAATGAACCAACCAGGTCCTCACCTGTTCTTTCCATTAAATCAATACAAAAACTCCCAGAAGCTTTTCTGCAGCGCAAAATCAAGGACTTCACTGTCAGAGAATTCATAGTGCCTCATTCTGTCTGTGCTGAAGGTAAATAATCTTAGAGTGAATAACTGAACAGAAAGGCCATCTCTCAGCAACTTCTTAGAGAGGTTTTGAAAATTCCACAAATAGCTTGTGTTCATCTGTACGTGAGGCCATTTCCCAATTATCGGTACCCAAGCAAAGGTGAGGAACCTCTGTCCTATCACTGTGTATTGCTTAGACAGAGATGGTCTTTCACAGATGCATCAACAAAAAGCCCTAAAGATATTTAAAGGAGGTTGCCAAAAAGCAGGCTTGTCTTTGGCAGAATAAATATTATAGAATCCAAGCAGGATCCTTGCTCACATTCCTTGGCATGCAAATGAATATAGGAAGGCTGCACTCACACCTGCTTGGGAATAGACATCAAAGTATAGTAATGTTCTTGGCTCAAACATCAGAGTCATGTAAGAGAACTTGAAAGCAGATGCAATCTTTCACTTGCCCTTGGACTGTCTGTCTTTGGCTCTTTGCGCAAATGAGATTTTGTTTTTGTTTTGTATTGTCTGTCTCTGTCCTCAGTAGAAACTGAAGAAATAGAGATGTAATTTCCAGTTCCAATTCAGGGAGATACATTGGGAGAGTTGTAGGAACTTCTTATTACAAGGAAACCAAACAGCGGAGCCACTCCTCCACAATGGAATGTGCAATTCACCAGGTCGCCATGTCCTCAGCTGGTGCCTTAGTGCATTCCTCTGCACTAGCAGCATTAACTCAGCCCCTACCAGCTAAGAACAGTGCTATCCGAGAGCAAAGCGTGTGCATCAACCCAGCAAGAAGCTCTGGAAAGCCGAGTTCCACAAGTGGGCTACAATCATATAACCATTCATCTGTGTCCCCCAAACTGCAGCTGAACCAATTCTTACTCTGATGCAGGTAGATGCACAGCTTATTCTTTTAAATCAAATACTTTTTTCTGACCCCCAAATTCCTTGCTCAGTTCCCTTTTCTTTCTCGCCATTATGAACACAGCAAAGAATCCAAGTGCAAGAACACCCACAGCAATGTAATGTATAATAGAAACCCACTGGACCCCAGGATAGCCAAAAGAAAAATTTGTTGTCACCTCTGCACATGGCTTCTTGTTAATCTGGAGGCCCAGTTGTCCTATCATGTAGTAACTACTCAGGTTAACCACTTAGACACAGAGCTGAACAATGCTTAAAGAACTGACTGTCACAGCAGAATAATGGACCTAGACTACCTTCCCAGTTCCTCTCCTCCCACAGCATCTGCACATGCAGATGGAAGGCCAGTCAGTGGCCCACGTTCTAGTTACAGATTGGAAAGAATTAGTTGTTCTGTTCTGGAAAGAATTCTGAACTATTCCCCCATTCTTCCTATTCTAGATAGGACCAAAAAGAAACATAAAATGGTACAAGGAAAGTGGTTTGCTTTTCTGAGGTTCACCTCTGTCACTCTAACCCATTGCTCCTCCCTCCACAACATCACTTGCCTTAAGCCAACTATGTTTGACTTACTTCAGAATGACATTGGTTCCTCCCTTTTGATAGTACAGGTGATTGTTTTGTACTGCATGACCACATCCATAAAAGAATCCTGTGATGTTAATGATCCTGTAGCTGTCATTCAGCAAGGCGTTGGAATTCTCATATTCTTTTATAGAGTTTCCTAAACGAAGGGGAAAACATGAAAATAAGGACTATCATTTGGTTCACCTAATTTTGAAATCTCTACCCGAAAATTCAATCTCCATTGAAAGTCAATCTCAATCAAATATCTGACAGACAACAATTGTATTTGTGTTTTCGATAGTGATTCAACTTGCTGGAATGTGATAAAATAATCCAGAGACAAACACCAAAAAAAATATAGAGAGGTGGTGTTCAAGGGCCTGCTTCCCACAGACCTGATGGGCCCTAATTCTGAACTCAGTTGGTAAATATACAGAAAATATTTCCTTTTTCCATTTATGTCCTGGAAATTTTCCTGCACTAAATGTAGCTTATGCAGCATCTGATTCATTTTCATGCCTACCTAAATAAAAAGGCAAAACTCTTAGCTCCAATTTAGGGAAGTAAAGCCGTAGTAAACTGTTGAAAGAAAAGAATAAAAAGGCATGAACAACAGGCATTTAAACTTGGATTGGCTAAAAAAACCTAAAATCCTCAAACTACTTTCAAAATCTGATGTTGACTCTGAAAATGTCTGAAGATACTACAAATGTCTATAACCATATGTATATGTATAGTCAAGTATTATACAGGTAATATGGAAAATATTATGAAAAATATGTGGGTAAAAAAAACATCAGACTTGATTAGAAATATTAATTTAGGTTGAAGGAATTAAGAAAGCAATGTTAGTATAACAACTGATTTTTGAGCAGTGACTACTACTAGTGTACCTGAAAAATGCATGGTAAGCCAAATCCTTTCATCGCTGATATTTGCAGGTTCCCGCATCCAAGTTCCAAACGTTTGCTGTACACTGACAAAGTGAACAGGGCTTCCAACAGACGTTATGACACATTCTAGTAGAGAAAAAGCACATGTCCGTTACCTGTGACATTAAACCAGTAAGTAGCAGTTAGTGATGCCCTGTAGCAGGTTACCAGGTTTTTTTGAAGGAGCAGGGGTTCTGTCTTCAGCTTTTCCAGCCAGGGTGTCATCATTCGGTACAGCACACGTCTCACCTGGAGTTGAGAGAGAAAGGGTACAACATGTCATTCTTCTATGTCTGACATGACAGATGTGCACATCAGTGACTCCACTAAAATAAAGGAATGACAACTGGGATTTTGTTTCATCTGGGAAAAAAAGCTTAGGTTGGTCTGGTCAAAAAATGAGATAAAAAAGACTTGCTCTCACTTCTGCCAAGGAAATGAAGTGTTGGGGCTGGTTTGTTTCCTTAAAGTTGTCAGGCTGACAGTCATCTGAGGAGTAACTAATTTTGCTCCACAGATTTAGTTCTTTAACTGTGAATTTCTGAGTAGCGGCTTAAAAAGACAGAGTTGCCCCTTTCCTTAGATAACTTTAGACAACTGAGATTGCTGGCAGCTGGCTGGTTTAGCAGTACTACCAAAAATGCTTTCTTGGAAATGAGTGATGGCTAAACTCAAAAGCTTCATGCCCAAATCTACATACACCAGCAGAGGGGGTGTATTCTGCAGGCAACACTGGCAGTTTTGCTCGTGCTGTTAATGTCCAAGACAGTAATAAAGTACTAACACATACACTGAGGACATAATGCATAAGAATGCAGATCAGTCATCCATGCTATTACAGAAGCAATATGAATGACTAAGGAAAATTTTACACTATATTCCTTACACACATAGAAATAGTTTACATTAGAAACAAATAGACACCTGGAAACGTTTTTCCCCGCCCCTCAACAACTTAAAGAGTAACTGGTTGGGTTTTCTCTAGCATTTACTGTTAAAACAATGCCTGAATGAAATTATTCATGGACCTTTTCCTATAAACCCAGATACCTCTTCTGCCTTTAAAACAATGCAACACATTTCAGTTTTTTTAGAATGAATAACCACAGAGAACAGTTCTCAGCTCCTTGCTGAAGATATCCTGATTTCATTGTAATCTTATTTTCTAATTCCATTCTTAACTTTCATCTCCTTACACATTTCACACTGCTTGACATGCAGGCTGCAAATTCTTTTGGACATGCATTTTCGTTGTTGCCTTCCAATATATTTCAGGGATTTACGGGGCTGTGCTGAAGTTTAAATGAGAAAGATAGTAAAAATATGAAATAATTATAAAGTAATGCTGAAAGGGTACTGTGACATTCAGGAAAGAAAGGACAGATTATACTGCATTGTTGTTTTCTCCTTTAGGTTATATCCTCTCTTTGTTCATGCAGAAGGAAACTACTCCAAGATAGAGGAAGAACAACACATATTTCTCCCACCCATTTATCTAGGACATTTGGTGATATGACATTGAAAGTTTGTAAGTGATCACAGTGTATCTCCAAAATAAGGCACAGTCAGTCAATCCAACCATGGGAAGATGAAGGCCTGTAGCTAGAATCTAGCAGTCCCTCTAGATCCCTTTCCAGCTTCTGATCTCAAAATATTGTCAAAATATCTCAAAAAAGGAACCCACTCAGCAGAAATTATAAGTTGCAATGCACAAGTTAATTTTCTTGGGCCAAGTCGAATAGATACAGTTAACTAAATGAGCAGTTCCCTATACAGTAGTTTATCTAATAATATAGAATGGTCAAGGACCAGGTCAGTGTTTGTAGTGAAGCTGACTGCACTGTTTGCATTTGAGAATATTTGCAGTCCTCTCTGAGGACTTTCAGTTGCATGAAAGAGAAAGCAACTAAGATTAAAAAGACAATTTTCAGAGGCTCTTATGTGAAATTTTCACTGCTTTCGTTTCATCAAAAAAAGATAAATATCCTACTGATTCCTATCATAAAATACTCTGGCTGAGAGTTAATGGAGTTTACAAGACATTAAAACCATTGATTTGGTCTGTCTGGGGAGAGTGGGAAGGATGGAACGAGGGAGTGTGGAGCAGGGATGTTTTGTTTCTTGGCTAACAGTACCATTGAGAACAAATACACCTGAGCTTCCAACTAATTACTCTCTTCTCTTAAAGAAATGAAGCTTTACCTGATTCAAAATTTAATTTAAAGAAACCATTCTTGTATTCTTATGTAATAAGTTAATTACAGTTGTAAATCAGCATGCGTATTCTCTTTTTAAAGGGATATGAATATTTAATGACAAAAGCTATTTTATTCTTTGAATTTTGGTAATAAGATCTCACAGTCTACTGACTCATAAAACGTAAATGCTCATTGAGGAAGATCTCATCTTTACAGTTATCTGAGTATAACTCCCATTTGCACACTGGGATTTAAAATCCATCAGAAATCCATCAGATAGCTTATCCTTCAAAGCACTTCAGTCTGTTTCAACACTTGAAAAGAGACTACCTGAGTAAATGGTCCAATTACATCTTGTGCAACAGTTCATGCATTTCTGAATTTCAAATATGGATGAGATTTCTGCTCCAGCTATTTACTTTCCATTGTAAGGAGGCTCTTTGGGCTCTCTTCTGATACTTCAATACCCAGAATCTCCTGACTGAGGTTCTTACAAGCTACTACAATTACATGCTATATTAAAAATAAGAGGTGGAAATAATTGATATATGTTCCACCCAGTATTAAATATTCATTGGTTAATAGCATTTATAATAATTAAAAAAAAAGATTTTTCATCTCAGCAAACTGTGCAGAATGATGGTGACATAAAAACATATCACCCTGTTAATGGTGAGACATACAAATTGCTCTGCTTGTTTCACACTTAATAACTGCAAGAACTTCTTGTGCTATTCTCTTTTGGTATGCCTATCAAAAAACCCCACTTTACCAAACACTGTCACAGATAACTCTCCTTTCTTCCAGAAATGTGAAAGATTAGTAACTGAGACATCCGTTGCTATTCTTTTATAGGATCACTCTGACCTCCCTGAAAACAGGCATCTCGGCTGGGAGGAAAATTCATCCCAGAACTGTAGGGGTAGCAACAGTCACTGAAAGCCACAACCATCTTGAATGCAATACCATCCAGGGGTAAAGACAAGGACAGCCAGATCCAGTATGTAGATCCAAAACCAGAAGTTTGCTTCCATTCTCAAGCTAGAAATAACAATGCTGTTCTTGCACCAGCTTCTCTCTGCTTTCTGTAATCAGCTAATACCTTGAACCAAAATTTTCCTGTTATCACAATAGCACAATGTTTGTAGAACCCATGTTCCTGAGCATCCAAACCACCAGCTCCTCTCTTCTTCTACTGTTGATTCTGCACTGGCCAAAAAAAAGGCTCTCCTCTTCCAGTATGTAGAAATGATTTGAAATGCAAGTCTCAAAACCAGATTTTTTTTGAGAGAGGGTTTTCAGGAACGTATGATAACATTATTGGCCAAAATTTTCAGAAGTCCAGCAACTTCAGACATCCATCTTGAAATATTTTTAAAACATGGCAGCTGATTTTCACAACAAAACGACTAAGAACATCCTTGATTCCCAAGCACCAGCCTTCCCAGCCGCACCCACTCCCCCTGCCCCCATGTGCCTGAACTGGCACTGAAAAGCATTAGAAAAATCAAACCTCATTTAACACTTCTAATTCAAAACAGAATTGTTTAGAGCATTAGAGAGATCAAAGATCACAGAGATTACATTTTCTTTTCAATGTTGTTGAAAATAAAGTTGATTACAAAAGTTGCAAATACTTTCACAAAGAGTCTCCATGTCTCTGTTAACCTCTTAGAAGCTATTCCCACTCAAACATGCAAAAAGAAATTCAAGCCTATCTGAAAAATCCAGTTTAAAATTAAATTTTTCTATGTTAAATATAAATATCTGTAAAAATATAGTAAGAAATGTGTTTACTATGGAAGGTTTTTAGAATATTAGTATAGTCTTTGGTATCACTTTGACACCAACACTTTCTTCCACAAAGTATTTCGCTACTCTGCTCTGGTGAGACCACCCCTGCTGTGCTGCCTCCAGCCCTGGAGCCCTCAGCAAAGGAAAGACCTGGACCTGTTGGAGCGGGTCCAGAGGCGGCCACAAAAATTATCAGGGGGGTGGAATGCCTCTCCTATGGGGAAAGGCT
>NW_009231673.1:63444-74266 GCF_000690835.1 Fulmarus glacialis
CCGTCTAGTTGAAGGTGTCCCTGCCCATGGCAGGTGGGTTGGACTAGATGACCTTTAAAGGTCCCTTCCAACCCAAACTATTCTATGATTCTATGATTATTAATATATTTAAATCCATATAAACTTCAGGCATGGAAAAATACACTCAGTACACTATATCTGTCAACGTATTTACAAAATACACTGTTCAAGACAGCAGAGTACTTCCAACCAGCCACCTGCTGGAGGAGGAGATAAATGCCAACTAACTTTCTCTCTGTGCTCCACACAGCAAAGGCAGTGCTTTACTCATTAAAAAACCAGACATGGGCACATGCACACACACATATGGATTTTATCTGAGGCACAACTTCAATCTATTTGAGAAAAAGATCTTCTAAAACATGGATAGAAGTTGTGACATGAAACACTGACATGATTTTTCCACAACCCACAATATCAAGTTCAATTAATGAGGATTTACTGGTATCCAGCACACCTGAAAATCATGCCAGAGATATCTCATGGCAAACTCTTAATTATGTCAGCACCCTAATCAGTGACTTGAAAAAAGAAAGGGGGAAGAAAAAAAAGAAAGCGTAGAAGCTGCTGCACTTCAGCATACAGTCTGTGACCTGGCAGTCTGGATACTCGCATTTTGGTTCTAACGGTATCTGCTGTGCAATTTGCAGCCACAGTTTGAAGGGAATCTACTCTGTCTTTAATTCTTCCTTTCTGAACATTAGAATTAGCCGTATATCTCACCAACACAGCTACAGTAAAGGAAATAAAAGGGACTCATGATCCACCTGTCATTAGGGATACAATAATGATAAATAACAACAATGGAAAAGAACTCAGGATCACCCCACTCCAAAACTTACATGGACACAAAGTCTCAGAGAATCCTTTTGTACTCCTCCAGCTTTTAAAAGTCTCAGCTAGTTCAAGCTTGCTTCAGTTCTGCCAATAACCAGGCAATTTCATTTTGTAAAATACAGTGAAACAGCCTAGTTCACTGGTGTTATATTTACATGTAAAATTAAAATTCAGCATTTAAAAGCTAAACATTTCAACTGCATTTCTCTTACTTTCCAAATACATCCCAATGTAAGAGAAAACACCACACGTATATACTTTGAGCATTAGCATAGCACGATTAAAAGACTAATATTATACTGGAGATAGCTTGCTGCCTTATCCAAATCATATATCAGCAAAACACCTAAGCACATGCTCAGCTTTAACTTTGTGCAGTTTTACTGATGCCAGCAAAATTAAACACATGCTTACTGTTTTGGGAGATTTGGAGCAATGGATTTGATCTTGAACCTGTTTGTAATACTAAAAAGAACACTGGAAAGAACTAACCTGTGCATTTGCTGCTGTATATGTTCTCCTGAAGCTGTGCTCTACCTTTACCTTTACGTTTTCCTGGAGGCCCTGGGGGTCCAGGTGGTCCAGGGGGCCCTGGTGGTCCAGGTTCACCTTTTGCACCTATGTACAAAACAGAGCACAATTTCGCAGGCCCTGTAAGCAACAGGCAACCTGCAGAGAACTGTACGTGTCCACATGATGGACTTTGAGAGATTTCCAAAACAGCTTCTCTCTTCTTAAGAGGTTTCTGCATACAGAAATATGGTGCAATAAACTCACTGGGATGCTGTTTGTTTAGAAGGTGAACCATACAGAACTTCACAAGTTGTAGGACATCACTCCAATTTATCTGTCTGGATGACAGGCACATTAGAGAGTTATAACGCACTGTTGCCTTTTACTTACTGTATTCTAAGACCTCAACTTCAGAGGCTACAGTGCTATAATTTTACACAGCTTATATTTGTGGCTGCTTCATGTATTCCTGAGCGGAAATCTGCCCCTCATTTTCTAACAGAAAAATAAAACTACACTGCAGGAAAGAGCAGGAGGAGGTCAACTGTCTGGAAGTGTACTGGAAAGGGTGGAATTCATATACACCTCAACCCAAAACCCAAGCAGAAAAGTTTTTGTGAAGACTTGCATTAGAAAGAGAGCATAATCTCCTGGGCAGAGCAATACTCAAACTTCACTGCGGATAACATGGTTATGCTGGTTGGTCCTACTCTTGCCACATTCATGCTTCAGCAGCAGAGTATATCTTTTTCTCTCAAGTACACTGTTGCAAGAGAGCTCCTAAGAGCACTTCTTCCTACCTTCTAATATCACATCATTGTTTGCATCCCCCTTTTCACCCTTTGCTCCTCTTGCGCCTTTTCCTCCTGGCATACCATCTTTGCCAGGTAAACCCATTTCTCCAGGTTCTCCTTTCTGTCCTTGATCACCTTTTGGTCCTGGTACACCTAGAAATAAAAAGCATTTCAGTACCAAGAACACTGTTCCAGTATTAAGCATCAATCAATACATTTTTTTTTAATACTAAACGTATTCACTCTAGTTGGTTTTTTCACCTGTATTTAATTGGGTAGCTGTAATTTGTTCTGATTTCAAAACAATGTTATAACCCAATATTAAGGGAAACGGTGTACGATCCATTTGGTGCAAATAATACATTCTTTACCTAGTGATGTCTGAGTTTTGAACACGAAATATAGAGACCTGGGCCTCGCCAACACTGGCTGGAGAATTTCTGAGTAAGTAGAAATACTAAGGAAAGATGTAAAGTAATGTATTTATTTCACATTTGTAAGGCATTAAAGAAGGGCATTTTCATGGTTCTTCTAGACTTTAATTACACACTAACATTACAACAGACATTGCACTTTTAACATTTTCCACTGTCCCAACAGAGCATAGATACAGCTACCTAGTAACATTTTCACATGGCTGCTACAATTTGCAATATTCTATAGTGTATGTATACCATCTTCCTCACTGTGGAGTAAATCTGAATAATTTACCAAAGCTTGGTGTAAGACAATGAATGCTACAGAATTCTGTAACATGCAACTTCTTTGTAACCATTGAAACCCTTCTCCCTGTACAAAGGTCTAAAAGTAACTACATCTGAATATAACAGTAAGAAAGGATTTCTTTTTTAAAACAATCACCAAAAAAAGAGAATACCTATTTTTCCTCTTTTTCCATTTATTCCTGGTTCTCCCTTTTGTCCTGGTATACCTGGGACTCCATCTGATCCATTGTAGCCAGGCAGTCCATCAAGTCCAGGAAGCCCTGAACAAACCAAACAGCATAACTGAAATTTTACTGTTAAATGCAATTTATCCTTAAATCTATTGTATGTAGATCATATCATATGTATGTTTATATATATATATATCTCTATCTCTCTCTTAGACATACAAAAACCACTAACTGGCCATTATGTTCTCCATGCCAAGAGAGTATCCTCCTTAAAAAAAAAAAAAACACCACCAAACCAACCCAAACAATACAAACAAAACACACCCACCCACAACAAACAAACAAAAAACTATGAAACCAAACTTAAAGGTAAAGGTGCTTGTTTGCCCTGGCCTTAGCATAAGAAAACTGACTGAAATGAATACTGCACACATTTTGCATTAAGGCTAGCACAGATCAGCCTTTTGGATTCCACTTCAAGGACAAACACAGCGGAACCCATCCTATTTCTGAATTTGACAGTGACTATAAAGTCTTCCAGCATCCACGTAAGCTTTAATGTTGCTTATGATATTGGCCAGACTAATCTAACACGAGAAAAGCATTTACCTACTTGTCCAGAATACTGCAGTGTCAAACCACCACTGGTTGATAGAGAAGACATCACTCCCTCTTCGTCGCTATTTGAACCCCCACAAACAAAAAGCACCTGATACTTTTCTGGTACAGAGAATTATTCTAAGCAGACCCACAGCTAAAGAAGCACAGAAAGAAATCAAGTAACCATTCATATAGCCTAGCAACCACATGAGTGAGAGCAGAAAGAGAGAATTAGATAAGAAAGGAGGAAAAGTTATGGGGGAGGTGGGAGGGTGGAATCAGTAACCAACATTTTTTAGAGAGATGGCTTTAGTGTTAAATTATAATATCCGTTTACTCGGGGTTTTTTATATATATATACACTCATCTTTTCAGCTAAATGCTACTTAAACACTCTTAATTCCATCTGGTTTTGATCAAATATGTTTTAGCAAATGTGAAACTATTCTATTCCCTCCACTAGAAAAGTATAATGTCTAAAACCTCCTCCCTCTCAGAAGGAGCACGAGTTGACCTAAATACAAAAACTATAAAGGCAGGCAGTCATGCAACCCTCCCTCATTCTAATTAGCAAAGGGAGACTATTCTATAAAAGATACATTTCTACATTTCAACATTTTGTACCAGCAACTGTTTCAACTACCCAAAAATGTTATTGCAATTGTCCAAGTATCTTACCTGGGGGACCCGGGGGGCCTACAACAAGAACAGCAAAAGAACACAAGAAAGAAGAAATGGTGAGTTTAACCTAGCAAGAAAACAAAAACAAACAGAACAATTCCAAATTGAATTGATTAGCGTTAGATCAGAACAATAAAAGGGGAGGAAAGCCCCTCAAATTTCAAAACGAACACCTATGGATTTAACTGCTTTGTATTATAAATAACTATTTGAGCATTAGCAGAAACTCAGACTTACTGAAAGAGTATCCTTAAAAGCAATTACATATACACATGCATTTTGCTTTTTGCAAATTTCAGTCGATAAATGTTTGACAAACAACCACCTCTACAATCTCACTGTCAGGGGCTTAGGTGCCTTTACAATGGCATGGATGCAAGGCATCTAACAAACATCACGTTTCCTTTATATAAGTGTTCTCCAAGATCCTGTTATAGTAGAAGAAGAATAGCTTTACAATACTGATGAATGTCACAATTAAAAAGTCCTGTTGAAAATACCCATTAAAAATACATGCTACACTTCTCTGTGTTTTACGGACATTTCATTGCAGTTCAGGATTCAGACTATTTAAATAGAAGGAAAAAAAAAAAAAAAGTCGTCATTCCTATTAACTACATCTAAATCACAATCAGGCTTTTCACATGTAATTGTTCTCCAGACTGGACCAAGCTCCCCACAGAACCTGGGTGGTGTATTAGAAATTGGACTTGCTTCAGTTATTTAGCAACATGTAATACAATAAAATCTGTCTCACTCTCTCTGACTTAGTTCAAGTATAGGGCCTTAATGAGAAGAAAGCATAGCAGGCAAGAGCAAAGCAAGAGTAAACCAGAAAATGTTTCTGTAATAAAATTTTTCTTATGTGATCCCCAATACACACTTAAAAAAAAAAAAACCCAAACACAAAAAACAAACAGGAAAAGCAGGTTAGGAGAATACAAAGAAAGGTGGTAGTTGCAATTAAAGAACCGAATTAGTTCTGTGAACATTTTTATCAGCCAAAGTACTGTCTTGTTTCAACAAAACTCTCTACAACAGAAAATAACAGCAATTACTAGATTTCCCTAAAGATGACAATTTTCAGCATTAATTAGGAAGCATTATGAGTAAAGTGAAAACCATTTTATAATACCATTACAGCAATTATCCCTTTTAATCAGTACAGGCAGGAACAGCAGTTAACATCTTTCTGCCAATTTTCCAGTAAATGACCGCTTTTTCCACACTACAATGTTAGGCCCATTAGTGCGTTCAATTACTTCCTCATCTCAAAAACTGAAGATCTTGATTATTCTTGTATAAGCATAAGATAAATAAGAAAGGGGCTTGAAAAGTAGCAAATGTCACAGAGGTCTATAGCAGAGAAAGCCAGTAACAGAGACAAAAATTAATAGTGTCAAGAGAACAAAAAGGTGCAGAAGGCACTAAGTAGCATGAATTCGGAAGTCTGGAGCCCAAAAAAACAAACTTTCAGGTCTGTGGTTCAGCCTCAGTCACAGTCAGAACTGATCTACAATTTCAGAAGCAGTATTTAACATCTGTGTGTACTATGGTACTTCTCATTTATGTTGAAATCAGTTGAGCCAAATGGACCTTATAGCCACTTGAAAATACAAACCAGAGAGCAAGTGAAGCGCTTTCTTAAACTCGTAAAAAGTGGCTTATTTCTAATCTTCTCATTTCCAAAAAGAACACATGACTCAGTCTGTTATAGGATTCAAAGCTGGACTATAGACCTTAAATTGGCTACTACTGAATTCTCTTCACCAAATCACATAGAAACTTCTCACATCTTCTCTTGTGCCAGCCATCAGCTATTCCAACTCCTCACTGGTTACATGTGAAATCCAATGTCCTGTTACCGTGGTCCAAGGCAGGGGAGGCAAACACATTGCTCATCTAAGTCCCACTACTCCACAGCAGTTACAACAATGGAAGCAAATTTCTATGCCTTATATGTTCATCCCATGTTAGCCTTGAAGTGTGGGGACATACACAAAAATACCAAGATTAAACCTCAACTAGTATTTTAAACACCCAAGTCTGTAGGATTTGCTTACGAAAATTACATGAGAAATAAGCAGCTCAAGTAACACCAACTGAACTCCTTAAATTCCAGCATTTATAGTAAGTGGGTATAGATAAGTCCCAAAGTAGCACCTATTATCTTTTTTTAAATAAACAACCCCATTGATATGTAAGTTCTGATAGAGTAAATAGCATAGTTCTTTGACATAGTCATTGACCTCAATTTCTTTGAAAACACTGTAATGCTGTATTCCTGAAGGTAACATAGGCGTAATGTTTAAGGCAATAAACATACCTGTTAAACATATCCCTTTTGTGCTGTTACATAAATCCACCATCACTCGGACCTAATATTGCAAAGAAAGTAAAGTTGAAAACAATGCATGCCATAAAAGTATCTAGTTTACTTTGCCCACAGAAACAATTCCAAAAACAAAGATTCAACTGTCCAACTCTGTGCTTATAAGAATAAACTGTTTAGAACTACCTTAACATTGTGACACCATCCATCTCTTCAGGCAGTGATTCTCTCATAGGAATCTGTTCAAGATACCTCATCTTAAACCTTACTGAATATATGAAGAAAATATTGGGCAGACAACTCCATACATCATCTAGGCGTTGAAGTTCACACATTACTGTAAAACATGTGTGATTATCCATGCATTGACTTTACCAGTGGAAGGTATTAAAAGCCATCATCAGCCAATAAAAACTACATTCAATTTTATTTTATATTTGTATAAAATTATGGATACTTTTCCAACATAGCATATCCAGTGAAAAAGATGACCTGTGTTCCAAGTAAGCAATTTCTTATCTTGGAATAACCAAGATCTGCAAATTCGGAATGGACCTTCGTCCATTCAAAATACTTCCTCCCAACAACAACAGACTTTATAAAAACCAAGCTGGAAGAGACATTCATACAGATGCTTTTAATCTAGGGTAGACTAAAATCTACCAATTAAAAAGTCATCTTTACAAAATGCATGGATTTTGGCTGGGCAAACATTCACGTTACATGGCCTGCACGCTGAGAGTCAACATGAGCACTGGAAGTGCCTCAATTCTTTATGGCAAAGTCTAATGTTTATATATAGTCAGAAAAGAAAAAGATTATTATTTCAGGGCTGTGCAATATATGATAATTTATGAACATATTTACCCAGAGTTGGCACATGTATTCATCTTTGTACAATTACTCTATTTACAAATAATGGAATGCACTAGTCCCAAAATACAGAACAAACAAGTGCAAGTCAATCTGAAAGGCAGACTGATGTTTCATCCTAGCAAGGTTATTTGCTGCTGTCAATCTTTATTTTTAAAATTAATGCATCATTAGCTTCAAGTGACAAATCTAACAGACTCAGATAAAGGACAATTATTTTGATGGCAAGTATTCTTTTGTTGCAAAATCAAACTATATTTGACTATGGATTTCAATTCTGTCAGATACATACTGAGAATTTACTGGATTCCGGACTGTACTGGAACAGCTCTTATATTTAGAAGCTTTAGACTCAATTTAAATTAGCTGAGAAGAGCTAACTGGTTTTGAATATCAGAATTTCCTTGTTCTCTTTCCCCTCACACCCCTCAAAAACACTTGGCTTCTACTCTGTAATTTGTAAAACACACATTGTCCATGTGCGCTCTAATTCAAACTGCATTTTAATCTAATTGGTTTTGTTGAGGTTGCTGAAGTGATTACAACTTGCTTCCTCCAATTGGCCCTCCAATTATCTCAGCAGCATTATTTTTACCAATCAGTGCAATTCAGGTGACAATTACAAAACACGGCACTCGAGAAGTGAGTCTGTTATAGCAAAGAGCCTACAACAGAACCTCCAGCTTAACTCCGAAAGATGAGTACCCCAGCCATCCAACCAGCCAGCATCGTCTTTGCCATGAAGAAAAGCTACAGATAAAAGTATCTTATTTAGATGCTAAAAGCTTTGTTTTCTCATGAAGAAAGGGTGAAAATGAAAAAAAGACAACCTAAACTATGAAGCAACTTCTCAGATAATTAGATGTCTATAAGCCACCACTTCTCGCACTGTTCTAAATCTCACTTTCAAACTTGCTGCTCACAGACTTAGTGGACTCTTACCTCTCATCAGCTTTTCTACAGCGGCAGATTTGCCAACTTCCTATTTTCATCTCTTACAAAATAAATGTATATATATTTATAAAATAAAGGCACAGAACCAAAAGTATACTCACGCTATTAAAGCTAAAGCGTGATTTTTGATGCCTAAAGTTATTTCAAAGATTCCTGAACAGAGGCCACAACAGTGTCCCCCAACCAGCAGTGGGTAGAGCAGGAGGATGTTGACACCTGCAGTACCAGTCTGCAGAAATCTCTGCCTCCGCTACGAGAGAGATCCTGCTCGGGCAAAACCTCCATTCGGGGCCCACATCCAACAGAGGCTGGAACATCGTTCTAAGGCCCACCAATGTAGTAGGGATCATCTCACCAGCTGTAAGGAACTTTGTCTCATGCTACAAAAGTATTCACGCCTTCATACTACATCAGTGGGAGTTAGATGCAAAATACAAAAAAGAAAGGGTGGGAGCGGGGGTGCTAGAAAATGTTTCTAAGGACTTTTTTCCCCTTGAGCAAGTGGGTCTGCACACAGTTACACACTCCTCTAAGCAGCAGCCAGAACGAAAAAATATTTGATGGAAATTTTGTAAGAACAAAAAGGCACAAAAAACCCCCAAGCAACTCCCCGCAGGACACGTGCATTTAAATGAACACAGCAGAAGTCACAGTGGTGATTTAAATGGAGGAGCTGCACAACTGAACAGTCTTGCCGCACGCTGTTAAAATATACACCGTGTCACTCGGTGCTACTTGGAGAGGGCAATAACATTCATGTAATCCATACGTGCTACCTAATGACAGCAGAGTAGCATATTTAACTGCCACTGTCAAAATTATCCAGCCCTTACACTCAAAGAAGGGATTCATATCAGATGGAACAAAATGAGCTGTAGCTGCCAAACACTAAGATGATTTCTTAAAAGAAACAGGAAAAAGTTTTGACTAAACGTTTTGATGAAAAGCTTAGGTACCACACACAAAAATACTTCACTGGGGCAGCAACTTTTTTAACATTACCTGATCCAAAAAAAAATCTTTTTGGTATATGTTTCTAGAAAGTCATTTAAGTTTTCAAATTTGAAATAACTCTGCTCAGTAACAGTAACTTGAGAATTATGGTTCAAAAAATAATGATTTACATTCTACTTTGACCTAAAATAATGGTTTAGGTTTTTTTTTCTGAATTGACAGAGAGCTGAAATGTGTATTATCCATGTTATTTTTAAGACCATTTTGAGTACAAAACTACATGATTTTAAGACTTCAGGAAACTACACGCTCCAGTAAGATGCACAGGGTCCAGTGAAAAATGTTGCTACTTTGGTAAGTGGAATTAGAAACTAGAACTGAATATCCAGTATCTTTCAGTGTGCCTCCCAATAAAAAAAGACATTCTTTGAATTGCAGAAGTTTTGTCCTGCAAATTCTAAACTCAAAGCACAAGACTTAAAAGTCCTTAGCTAAAAAAAAAAAAGTAATTATTTATTCTAAAACCCCAAACAATTGCATTATCTATGCTACAAAAACCTACGCTCTACAGTCTCATTAGCTCTAATATTAATGGAGATGTTATCACTGTAAAATCATAATTGCAATGGTTTATTAATAAAAATGCCAGCGGAACGTTACTGAAAAGATATTTTCTGTAAGTAATTTTTTAAACCAGTAATATTAATTATATCAGTAAGAGCTTGAATTAGCCTTTCCTGCTTTTTTGTGGGCCTAGGCCTGCAATCCTTACTGGGACAGAATTTCCACTAAGGTTCTTTCAACACTAATATTTTTCTTGCATTTCTTTTCAATCAGAACTTAAAAGTTTTTCAATCTATTCAAAATCTTTCAACTGTATGACCTGCATAATTTTTCAACTACGTGACCTAGTTCCTACCGAGCAAAGATAATCTTTTCACTGAAGTGCAAAAAACTATGCCGTTTTGCCAGAGAAAGGACAAGAGCTCTCCTCTTCTGACCCATCAAATACTACCTTGAATTTAAAACTTACTGAAAGGGCACGATCAAAGAAACGTGATGGTAAAGTAATATCCAGCACCACGTGTTGAGATGCTGAGCAGCAGCATGGGTGGGCGTCCGTTAGTGGTGCAGAGATTTAAAGATCTGAAACCTTGGAAACTGGAAGGCTGACTTTTTATTGCAACTTATTTTTTGCAGTTTCATTAAATCCACGCTACTAACCAAAAACTTCACTCCATTTGTCTACGTAACTATCATTTCAAAAGTTTAATCATAACCTGTAAGCCGTGTGGCCCACCAACTCTTAAGGGCTCAGCACTCACAGACGACAGTAGGCAACCGCCGCCTCCCCGGCACTACGCTCCT
>NW_009231674.1:0-22500 GCF_000690835.1 Fulmarus glacialis
GACCAGCCTGTAGTTCCCCGGATCCTTCTGATACATTTAAAGCCTGAATATAGCCTTAAATTGCACTGAATGCCATATAAGCAGAAGTCAAATAAGATCAGAGTTGGATGTGAGTGTTGTCAATCGTGTCAGATAGTGGCTGTATATCTTGCATCCTAATCCTGCCTCCTCAGGGACTGTGAGATTTAATGACTGCAGTAAAGTCTGTTTGTCAACTACATAAGGTACATTGCAACACTTGTCTAATGTTTTTGCTATGCACCCAGATACCACACATTTCTGAAAACACAAAATGCCAACAGGAAAAAAAATCCAACGCTTGCAGCAGCAGCAATGTTCAGTTTTGACTGTCCCAGTTTTGGCTGATGTTGGGGAACTATTGTCAGATTTCAAGTCTGAAGGATCCTTCCAGGAGCACACAATATGTTTATAAGGTTATAAAGGCTTTCCCGTTGCAGAAAGTTTACTGCATAAATTACACCAGCAAGAATTTCAAGGTGAAGATTTCAATCATATTTAACTAGAATTAAATACATAGGATTTTACCATAAGTCTCCTGAAATTTTCAGTCTTCCCACTGATTTCAATGAAGTTTGGTTCTGACTTCTTAAGACATTTTCTCACCCAGCCGTCAGCTGCTCCTCGTAAGACTTGCTCTCCAGACCCTTCACCAGCTTCGTTGCCCTTCTCTGGACACGCTCCAGCACCTCAATGTCCTTCTTGTAGTGAGGGGCCCAAAACTGAACACAGGATTCGAGGTGCGGCCTCACCAGTGCCGAGTACAGGGGCACGATCACCTGCCTACTCCTGCTGGCCACACTGTTTATGATACAAGCCAGGATGCTATTGGCCTTTTTGGCCTCCTGGGCACACTGCCGGCTCATATTCACGGGGGAGATGACACCAAACCTGTTAGCTTAGTTTTATCATGTTTCCCTACTCAGGCTGGGAATGCCAGTACAAAAGCTTTACATGCAAGCCCCACTGTAATGAAAATCAAAGAATGTATTGATTTAATTTCCAAATTATTAATCAACTTCACAGCTGAACAAAAATATTGTATTGCTCAGCTCAAGCAAATCTTAACATCTTTGCCTCTGGCTATGAGTCCAAGAACTGATGAAGGACAAAATGGTAATGTATGTACTGTACATGTCTGGGGAAGCTCGACATTCTTAAAGAATAAATATACTAGCTGCACAGCAAAAAAAGTTTTCTAATATTCAAGTGAATGAAAAATCACAGAGGAATAACTTACGTAAAGAATCATCTGGCTTCAAGACAGTAATTTCCCATGCAAACTCACTTTTCTAAGAAGGTGAAACAGAAAGAGCGAAGGATATAGCAATACAACAAATAATGGCCCCATTAGAGATAGTGCCTCAGGAAATTTGACTTTTTAAAGTATTTTTCCAGTGTATCAGTCTTCTCGCAGAAGCAGACATTGATAACCAAGAGGAATGGATGGCCAGAGACCAGAACAGAATATCAGTTAGGGGATTGTGCAAACGATACAGAGGGCTGGGTCATATAGAGAACTAGAAATGTGAGATAGCGAGCAGGCTGCCAGATTAGTTTACTCATTTTTGCAAGACTTAAAAACGTTGTACTGATACAAACTGCAGTACGCAAAACTCAAGGGAGAATATATCAGCTGCAACTGCCCAGATCCTACAGAGTCGCTAAGAGTTACCTGGTACTCAGGGAACCAGAAAATCTGGATAAAGTGAAAAATAAATGACATGAAAGAAAAATACACACATGAATGACACAAACCCTGTCTAAAGCACATCTCATCTCTCTTAGATTATTTTTTACTCCAAGGTCAATTACAAAAGCTCCACAAGCTTATTCAACAGTTACAAAGTTTGGCTTCTGCCAGCTGAATTTTGCCTTTTCTTCTGAAATTTTTTTCAGCCTGGCACTCAGATCCAAATTTTGGTGCTAGATCTTGATAGGAGATATGGGAACAATGTCAAGCAGAATTTGGGTATCATGGTAATTATCATCCAGAACAACAAAGACACTGAACTCCTTCAACCTGAAATGGAGTAAATATCGACATGTTTCAATAAGGCGCAAACAACGATTTAAGAGTATTCGTTAGAAGCTATAGCTTGTGAGGTGCTGCATACCCCCCACGAGGCAGATCAGATATCACACTGGCCTCAAATGTTTTGTAATGTCACATCCCTAGTTCGTTTGTATTTACCCAAAATTTTTTTACCCAAATTTACCCAGAAACTTTGCTGCCTAGCAAAGACCAGTTGCGTAATCTTAGCTCCTGCTTTCATAATAAATTCACTGTTGTACAAAGCCAGGGGTGAGTCAGCTGGTGGGACAGAATGAGAGACTGATGGACATATTTACAAACTGATCAACCCTTCTGGTGGTGAAGGGACAACAGTGCATGTCTGCACTCTTGGGTAGCTCTGTGGGTCCATCAGGACTTGTCACTCTGCCCTGCCTGGGGAAGTTTGTGCTTTTTATTTCCCCAGCACAGAAGATGACCATTTCCGTGCTCCCCTCAGGCTTAGGGACAACTCAGGCCTCCACCACCACTCTAACATATTATTGTAATTCCTATTTGAAAAGACTATGTTTTTATTGTCTAAGCAGTAAGAGTTAACCAGAGTAATGGCTTTTGAAATCCACATGATATAGCCAAAAATCTCCTGGCAAGTGCTTTGACTTGTGTCCATGTGGTTCAACAGAGAGAAATGAAAAATATGACTAAACAAGTCGGTGGAGTATGCAGGCTCTGAAAGAGCATCTCTGTTCTATTTTAATTCCTGTCCCTTGAAAACTTATCCCCAAAGTGTGTCTCACCCATTGTGCCCACTGACAAAAATAAACAGTGCAGCAATTTACAGCATCACTCTAGATTTACATTATTTGCAACGAGTGTATGATGGCAGAGCCAAGAGCCAGGGTCTGGCCTTGTGCTAAAGGCTCTGTAGATGCAGAGTAAGGAACAGCCTGGCTACGAAGCATTTACAGTCTTAACAGAGGGAACAGGGTGTTGTACTTCCAAAGCTGAAGGGCTGAAAATTAGCATTTTTTCCCCTGAATTTCTAAGGAAAACAAACTTAAATATCTAAGTTTCTTCTACAAGTTGTATTTTTATTTTTGTCTCATTCTAACGTTTTGTGTATATTATTCTTGGGGAAAAGGTTGTCAACAGCATTTTTTTCAGGTCCATTAACAAATAAGCATTTTAGCAAACTGGTTTTTTGTCAGAAAATACCAGCTCATTAAAAATTTTCATAAGAAAGGTTCAGCTTCAGCTCAGGTCAAGTTTCTAGTCTGAAGAAAAAAGGTGCAGCAACTTCAAGGGCAAGCAACCACTGCACTGTGCTTTGTACTGAAGCATCCCAACCAGTTTGATGGTATGGCAGACACAAGCAAAGGCTAAAGTCAAATTTTGATGCCAGTTACGATTTCCAGCCCCACTGATAACCATATCCTTTCATCTAATTTCAACAGGATGGAAAAAGATCTGAACTTTGCAAACTGTGCTTCTGCACCTATTGCAAAAACCGACTGATTTAAAATGCAGCCACCTCTGGGGAGGAAAGCAGCAGTAATTCAACAGCAGAAAAAGCATGCACAGCAATTCACGACAAAAAAAAATGGCTAATCCCAGTCTAAGCAAACTGGCTTGCTCCCACAGTTGTGTGGAAATGAAAAGTAGCTGAAACCTTGCTTTCACTAGCACATTGTACTAGTTCTGTTTAATCTAGTTTTAATAAGTTGCCCACCCTGTAGTTGCAATCCTTTTATGAAAAGAAGAGGGAATTTGGGGTGAGGGCGTGGGAATTGAAAGGTGGAACAATAACTAACTGTGTTCTTACATGACATTTCCATGATTAGCAAAGGGGGAACCATAAAATCAAGGGGGAGATTGAAGAGGATGGAAGCAGAAGAGGGAACAGACCACACTGTATCGTGAATCTTTACTTTTTCTCTTTAAACGAATGAAACCAATAAACTTTAATAGTGCTGGTGAATGTGCCTTATCATTGACTGAAAATCAGATTTGGTATCGATTCGATTTTCAGAATATTACTCAATCAAGCACATTTAACTGCAGAAATTTAGTATTTTTTATATCTTAAAAAAATCAGTGCAAGCAAATCTGCCAAGCCTCCCCTCTGGCTACAAGTCTAACAACTGTTGAAGGACAAAAGATAATATATGTGAATACCATTGCCATGGTTCACTGGGTTAAAACAAACGGCCCCCATTTGACCTTTAAATTGAAGGGTTTCCCTTTATATCACTAGAGGCAAAATGCATGGACATGAGTACAACAACAACAAAAAAAGGACTCCAGTAGCTGAGCCGTATTTGATTTGTGGGATTTTTATTCATTTTCAAGGGGATATTTTTTCTTTTCCTTTGGAGGGGGTAAACCCAAAAGTCAAACTGATGAAGAGAAATGGAATCTGAATCTGGCCTGGGTTACATTCACTGCTGGTTGGTTGGTCACCCTCAGGGAAATGATATGTGTGCAGCTGGGATGATGAATTGGGTTTGTTTAAGTCATCATTACATTGTACTTTTTTATGGACCTCAGTATTTATAACACTTAAAGTTGATTGAGTAATGTGGGTTGCCTTGGCATCCCTGCTGGTCAGCCGGGGTGACGGGCCTTGACAGCAAACATGAAGATATTACTGCTCCAAGACTGGTCCAGGATGTCGGGGTAATCTTAAGCAATCTGCTGCTTGCTCTTGTGTGTAATACACTGTTGAAAACTTTCCCTGTGACTGCATATGTAGGTATATGTGTAGGCTTCTGTGTAGTTGGTGAAGAGCTCAAGCAACTCAGAACTAAAACAAGAAAGCGGCTGCTTTAACTGAATTAATTTTTCATTTTGAAGTAAAATTTTAGCTTAAGAATAGCATCCTTATAAATTTGGAACATAGTGACTTTTTAATATGTTTAATATATTCACTCTTTGGGGTTAGTCTCCCCTCTCTGTTTCTGCTGAACTCCTTTCAGCTTTGCATAATCATCAGGAGGAAATATATGACTCAGGAACAAAATGTGTTCACGCACCTTTCCTTGAAGGGAACGACAATGATGATAGATTAATTATCTTTAAGCCACCAGTCCCAAAATAACAAGCTCTAGGCAAGTGGAGCTGTGCGAGCATCCAAAATGTAATGTCAAGATCAGGAGCTCAGCTAAGAGAGGTGGGCATTGCTCCAATAAAAATCTATGTTCATTTGTACCATGTTTGAAAGCACTGAGGTAAATGTGTTACACCAATGCACATTTCTGCTTGTGATTTTTATCAGTGTCAGGATTTTACTGTATGTAACACAACATCTTGTATATTTAAACCAAAAAGCAAACCTTGAAATTATTTATAGAACTGGCTTTGACTGGATAGCACTGGTAGCACAAACAAAGTCTCGTTTTATCCGTATGTTTACAATTAGTATTAACCCTCCAATATGTGTGCTTCTGCAGGTGGACACATATGACTACTTACATGTGTCTACATGTGTACACCACAACATGAAACAGTCTTAAAAATTGCGCTTGAAGATTGGGAAATGCCGGAGCTAACATGTCCCGGTCACTAGCACATCATGACACAGTCTTTAGCAATAGTTTAATTTTTTCCCCAGCAGCCCTGCCTCATTCAGCACAAAGGGAGCAGCTGGTCAATATTGTGTTTTATTGTGGTTGTTCTGTGGATGACCCTGTGATTAGTTTACTACACATTGTCCTCATCCCGTCCTTAGGAAAGAATTATTACCCTGCTTGCCCATATTTAGGGTTATTTGAATATATGAGACCTGGGATTCTTCTGCCTATTGCAGAGGAAGTTAAAGGGGAATATAACGTAAAAGGGAGTGTCTTCCTACCCTGTTTTCCTTGCCCATTTCCCATCTCCACTTGCCTAAACCAAGACCCAGTTTGAGGGCTTCTGTCACCTCCCACCTACTTTCCCAGCCATACGTTCCCTATCTCTCTGCTCCCACCTGGCGTCAAAGCCTGTTCTCAGCTGCATGGCACAGGTCCTGGCTCTAGCGAAGGTTCTCCAGGTGCTGTGAAGCAGGCATGGTTGCTGCCATACTTTGCATAGGTATTTTGCTGCCTGCACAGATGCCGCTGAGCAGCTGACAGTGGTAACTTGTTAATGTAATTGATGGTTCTTACTGCTAACGTAGGAACTCAACAGGAGCTGCTATCTTGTGCAGGAGCCGTCTGTTGTGGTCAGAACAGCAGTCCCTGCTCGGGCTGGGAGGTGCTTTTTGCCCCGTAACTTCATGATTACTTGCTGAAAGCCCAAGTGTTGGTAGACCCAGAAACACAGGCTTCGATTTCATTTGTTTTTATACAGAGGAAGGTAAAGGTAGCATGCTAAGACATTTCCAGGAGCACATTGCAGCACTGGGAGCTGCAGTGTCTTAGAAGAGGCATCTGAGAGACCTTCACCAAGCTCAAGCAGAAGCCAGCACCTTTCCTGTCATAAGAACCTAAAATATCTTCAGTGACATAATGGCAGACATCTTCCTTTTTTGAGAAACAGCCTCCTTTCCTGACTCCTGGGGATTTACTGCTGACACACTAACCCTCTAACTTGGCTAAGAAAGATCATGCCTCCTGCTTGCACCACCGTCCTCATTCCAGTCTCCTTGCCTGGCTGGTCTTCTTTTTCCACCCCTCATCTCCTTACCCAATCCATCATCTCCCTTCTTCCTTTATTCCCAGTTTTCACCCAGCCAAACACACTTTCCTTCAACAGCTTTTAGCTTTTCTTATAGGCTACCCTCTCCACCTCCCTTACCACCCTCAAGCCAAATGCCTTGAGTCTGTGTCCCATACTGGAGAGAAAATCCATCAGATCTTGTTCCAGCAGTGCTGGAAGAAATTGCCTGGAAAGTCCTACTCATATCCCAAAGTTTCAGAAAAGACCTTGCCTGCTGCAGAGGAAATCACTGGCTATCCTCATCTAGGAAGTTTCTACTGGCTCACATAAATTCTTATAATGTAGCCATATTTAAGAAGTCTTTCTTAGTGAAGGCAGAGCAGCCATCTCTTAACCTTCAGTCCTGTGCTTTAAACCACAATGAAGGTACATCTCCCCACTAAACTATTAAAAAGGAAACTTTTCCTACATGCAACGCAGTGTGTTTTCCTATAATTTCACACTCAGAAGCATTTTAACTATTTTAGCTGAAATGTTCCCAAAATAAGTAGCCAGGAGAAATATCTAGCATGGAAAATTTCAACCAGGCCAGTTCATATTCAAAAAAATTATAAGCAATATAAAGCAAGGTCTTGTAATAACTTTCAGAGAATCTCAGAGCCAAGAAAATTAAATATAGGTCCTATTCAGTGTTTGTGTTGCCTGTAGTTACACACACCATAAAAGTATTAGTAGAGGCCCAGAGCTCTAGATTCCACCTGACCTAAAACAAGAACGCAACAAAGAATTCGAACTTCATCCTTACTGATCTGTGCTGAAAGGGTACCCATTTGACCCATTACGGGCCAAATTCTGCTCTCATTTATATCAGCATCAATCTTAAGGATCTCTGCTAATTATAAGAGAGATTGCTGTACGTGAGTGTAATTTGTTTTAGCAACAATCTCAAATTATGTGTGCTGCTACCCAGTGGATTGTTGGGGGGGGGGAATCCTTTCTTGGAGGAATAGCAGCAGTGAGTCAAGGAAATATTTGCTGATACATCTTTTAATTTGGGGCCCTACACTGAAAATAAGAGGGAGAAAAGTTACTGAAATCTTCCGTTAGACCGGTGCTTGCACAGAGCCCCTTCTGTTTTCTCCCACCTCACTTCATGTTGATGGCAAAAGAAGGTACTTAAGATCACTTTTTCCTTTGCTTTCTATTGGATCTGAACAGCAAAAAGAAGCCAAATTGGCAACAAACAACAAATAAGACTATTAGTGGTACGCTCCAAATAGCTCCACCAGAAATCAGGAAGAGCTTGCTAACACGTACACATCCATTTGTGTGTTGTTTGTAGGCTTCATTAATTGTCATTTGCTGTGTGAAACACCAATTTAATTGAAATTTCTCACTAGTCAAGTGCATCCTTCTAATGATGGTGCATGACAGTCACATGTTCTGTGCAGAGTGCTACTTATTGCAACATTCAAGTAAACACTTGAATTATTTTTAAAACTTATTAAAGCAGATTTTTAAGTACAGTATGTAGCCATTTGCATTGTCACTCAATTTGCACACAAACAGAAATACACACACGTATTCAGTGTGCAGATGCAAATTCAAAGCTTAACGAACCGGGTCCTGAAAATGATTCTTAACTGACTGGCCAGCACATGGATCGATAATAAGGCCCAGAAAGCCCTTCAATCCTGCATTGTCATTTCAGATCCAGGCTCTAAGTGCTAATCTACAAGGGCTGTAATTTATTGCTTTATTAAAATTTTGTGGGAGT
Source organism: Fulmarus glacialis (assembly GCF_000690835.1). Taxonomy (NCBI): domain Eukaryota; kingdom Metazoa; phylum Chordata; class Aves; order Procellariiformes; family Procellariidae; genus Fulmarus; species Fulmarus glacialis. The sequence continues at coordinate 8,448 of NW_009231674.1, forward strand.
GATAAATCCACCTTCTGAACACTGAGGGTCAGATGCCGGTGCCCTGTTTGACTTTTCTCTTATGTTCACCGTGATGTTTTTGCTGGGCTAGGTCATACTCTTGGTTACTTTGATGTTGCAGCTGGTGATGAGCACATTCCCTACCTCCACATCCTCCATCCCATCAATGGATAGAGAGAACTACTTCCAGAGCAGTGGTTTTGATAGAGAAAGTACTGCAAGATCCTTACCCCAAAGCAAGGCAGTCTCAAACAATTTTTCATCCCAGACATGAGCTGTAGTTGGCAACAAATTCGTCCTGGCTTCCCTGATGATGGTTTGGTCCCTAGGCCCTTTGGATTATAGGAAATACAAAAGTAAAAGGAGAGTCAAAGAACACAGAGGGAACACTATAATAAGGCAGCAAATTTAAGGATCCTGGCTACTGGCTTCTATTTAGCTTGGTTTCTGGAGAGAGTAACAAGGAAATAGTTCTAGCAGGGAGTATTTCAACTTCACTCAGTCTGCTTGTCTTGCTGAGGCAGCAGAACGAGGGCAGAGTCCTACTGAGACCACCCAGGAATAGTCAAACTTGGGGAAAAACTTAAACAGCCTCAGGTTTGTGTTCCGGTTTTTGTCATTAACTGTAAATGCTAAAAATAAGGTAAATTTGTGTTCAGAGGCAGCACCCTCATGATGTTGAGGGCAACTTCTTCAGAGTGGTTCTAAGCCTATGTCACGCGTTTTTTTTCTGCACAGGCAGGCAGGGCTCTGGTGAGTCTCCGTACTCCACCCCAAGAGGAGGTGAATGCCCTTGGTCCTTGCTGATGTTTGTAGGAATGATTAGCATGTGGCATACCTTAGGACCTGCTCAGCATCACTCACTTACAAGTCAGACAAAAGCAAGAGCAGAAAAATCAAAGTCACTCTGTTCAAGAACATGCCTATGATCTCAGAGGGTTTGAAGTAACCCAGTGTTCTGAAAACTTCTTCCTGTGTGGAAGTCCCTGACATGATTTTGGCTTTTTTGTCTGTTTTGTTTTCTGTTTTTCTGGTGAAGGAAAGAGTTGTATCGTTTGTTTTCTGCCTGCCAAAAGTTCCCTGTATTTCCACACTCTACTAGATAATAACCTCCTTAACCTCCTAACCTCTGTAGTATATCCTTAATACTGCTGTAAAACTGAAGAGTGGAAAAATGTCAACAATAAAATTTTGCAAAATTTGTTGTAAATCACATATGCACATATACCTGTGTCCCCTCAGTCAGAAAATTTTGCCTACAAGACCCCCAGTAGTGCTTGCAAAGAGCCACTACAGGTCAAGCAGGAGGTTTTCTACCTCAAGCCACCCAACAAGCTATCTTCAAACATAAGCAGTTTTAAAGGCAAGAAGTAGCCCTTCCAGTTTCTAGATGAAGGATGATTTGAAATGAATTGATGTGAATAGGAATGTCAAAGAGAAATTGATTTTGGCTTCTAAAATTAAAAAAAAAAACCTATTTAAAAAAGAGGATCCAAACCATGTTCCAAACCATTTTAAAGAATTCATGAAATGAAAATATTTTGCTGTGTTATGTTCAATGTATCAAATTCATTCTGTTCCTAGTTAGCAAAGCCATTTTCACTGTCAGGTTGCAAAATGCAAACACCTTTCTCTCCCTCTCACTGAAGGGCCTATCCTGCCAACACTTTCCAATGTGAACGGAGAAGTTCATTCCTCCACAAATGAAGTTCACACATGGGCTGCATGCCAGATGATTGCCAAAGTGCAAGTAAACTTTATCTTGAACTTGTCCTGAATTAAATGATTTGTGGGGTATACGCAGAGAGGTAAATGCTACCTTCACTGCAAGAATTCCACTGAACTTGTGTGTTAGGTTATGTGATAAAAGGCTCGTCTCCACACACACAAAAAGGAGAACGCAGGTACAATGACAAGTTGAGGAACCCCAATAACCGAGAAATAAGCCCAAGTCTGGCTTGTCCCAAGGCTGTTATGGGAGAGACATCAGCCCCACTGTCTAGGGATGAAACCCATCACAATGAGTCAATGGGACGACTCTCCTATTATTCCCCTTCAGATGTTGGCAGCTAACTCAGAATACTTCCAGGGACAAGCTCCAAGCATTAGTTTCTACATTTGCCTTTCCATGAACATACGTATATTATGGTAAAAATCAAAAGGTGCCAATGCCCTTAGAAGCTTCTGGCTTCTAAGTAGATAAAAGAACCCAACACTAAAGCAGCAACTTCATTATATTATAATATTTACTTGCACGTATTGCTCAAAAAAATGAGATGTGGAGAGATTCAAGCAATAAATGATCTAGTTCCATAACGTAAACAGAGTCAAGAATAAAAATATTAACTCATTTTTTTGCACTACAGGCAGGCAGTTTCAGCATGTATCAGTGAGAAGGACTCCTTAATCTCACTGGAAATCTCTGCTTGCTGAGTACCTTTAGAAATTTTGACTGCTACTACTAACTTGTCTTTTATTCTGTACCACCAGTGTGAATTGTACAGGGATGAGGTCTTTAACTGAATACCTGTGTAACTTCTGTTGTTCACACTTTTGCATTTATAATCAGTTGGTGCAGAACACACTGCAAACCTCTTCTTCAGTTGAGGACAGTCTCATCACTAACTTGTAGAGACTAGCAGCCAGATTTGTAAAGACATTTAACAGCTAATGAGACAGAAGATATTGGATGGAGTTTTCAAAATGTTCTCAGTGGTCATCTTCTTTTTAAATGGTTGCATTGGTGGAAAGGATCATGGGTGATGTTGAGCAAGAAGGGATAGATGTTGAAAAGTATTTAGACTCCAAAAGATGCAGTGGGTGCCTACCGAAACACTGATGTGCAGAAACCAGGCACAGAGACGCACTCAAAAGTCTAATTTGAAGCCTAACTCAACCAAAGCCCCAGATAAAACAGTTTAATGTCTCATTTCAATTCTGCGTCTGGAGATCTTTAATGGGAGCAGAAGGGCATCAATAGTCAGCAATGTTTTTAAAAACTATCTTTAATTTTATAGAAAAAAGTTATTGCTTTTTTTTGTTAGATCTGCTTTTTCACTCCTGATAAGAAACTTTCTTCTAAAATACCAATGAAAATGGTTTAAGATGATGATTAGGCAGGTTCATTAGGATCCAGACTGAGAAGTTGGCATTATTATTTATTTCGTGAAGGCTACTCAGTGAAATTACTAGCTTGAAATGCTACACTGAGGACAGCACAGGAAAAAAATAGAAAATAGATCACTTACCCTAAGAAAACTGCATCTTATTTCTTAAAAGTCTTTCAGGTTTAATTAAATCAGGGGTTGTTGCTTGGATATAAGAAAGCTGTTTTTAAAATGTGCGTTTTCTACTGAAGGTGTTGTTTCTAAAGGAATCAACAACAGTGAAAATCTTGATTTAATTCTAGCAAACAGTAACAAATCAGTTGCCAGTGCTGTGTATGTCACTGTTGCTCGATTGTAATATTTGCCTCTAGGTATTCTGACTGAACAAGCCAGGAAGGTATAATCATATAACACTATTTCAGTTTTTACGAAAGATGAGAAAAAATAAGGGCAAGAAACAGAGATCTAAAAAACTCCTTAGAATGTACTCTAAATGAAATTCTGTTTAGGTGCACATACTTTTACTGGCAGCGCATCCAAGATATATGATAAGGTAATGATAATAATGTCAATTCACTCTTTCTTAGGCAGGGAATAAGATTACATAGACTTTGTTACTACAGAGGCCTATCAGTCCCACAAAAGCCTGCCCTGCGAATGAAATGGTATTTGCCTGTTTATGTGAAGAATGATGAAACTTTAAATGAATCGTTGACCTTTCTTGAATGACATGTGACCTGTAAGATATCTGAGCTGTATATCAAGAGCAGTTCTTGAAAATTGCTGTCTGCTGACCGAAAATAAACAATAAGATATCGAATATGGTTTGAAAAAATTGACTTGGTTTAACACTGGGGGGGAAAAAAACCTGAATTATTTTGACTCACCAGTCAGAACACATCAATTCATTTCAAATCATCCTTCATCTAGAGACTGGAAGGGCTACTTCTTGCCTTTAAAGCTGCTTATGTTTGAGCTATTGCTATTTACCAGAATGCATGCTTTATTTAAACAATAACCATCAGTAATAAAGCAGCTGTAAATGCAGGGATTGTTGGGATGAGATGGATTCTACAAAAGGAGAGGGAACCTTTGTTCTTAAGATAGGGGTATCTTGTTTGAGTTGAAAGGTCAGCAAAGAAGGGCAAATCTCTGAATGGGTCATTTGGGCCTTTCTCCTAATCAAAATTCAGCCACTGAAGGACAGTAACTGGTAAAGCAACCCACGTAGAAAGTCTAGAAAGTTGAGGCTTTGGGGCAATTGGATTTACTAGGGGCATATACACTCCCTGCCTGGCTGTGGATTACCTTCTCTCTGTAGGAAGACAATCTTCTTTCCATCTGGTTCTGCAGGATACCAGGTGCTAACCGTGGATGGCCAAAGATTCAGACATGATTTGGCAGAGCTTTGTAAAAGATGGTGGCCTTGCAGATTGTCCATCCTGGGCTTGTAACTTTGTCAGATAGCGCATTAGTTTGCTTTTACTCTAGACAGTGCAACCGAGGTTAAATGACTTGAGCGTGTAGGCTGGCCAAATCAGGGGTTGTTCATACCAACTTTAGACACTCCACTTAGTTAACTGGGCTTTCTTTTTAGTCAGTGGAGAAAGACAGGCTCCTCTGAGAGTGATGCAGAACAAGAAATAAGTTAAATTGCTTTGACTCAGCATCTAGAGAGATCCTTGGAAGAGTTTTGGAAAGGCGACTAATTAAGGTAGGTGCCTAAAGCCCCATGGTAGGAACATTGCTTCTCCTCAGCCAAGGACAAAGTTTAATTGCCCAGTGACACATTCTGGATGCTCTGGGGCATCTTGGATGGCACTAGTCACCAATGATGAGGAAACTGAGTTGATCCTTAACTGTCCAAACTGAGTACTGTAGTTTTCATCTAAGAAAATTGAACAAATGCCTAGAAATTGGGCTCTTCTCAGTTGAAAACACCACAGAGAAAGAAATTCCCATATTGCTACAACAGTGTTTTCTCCTAGCTAGTTTTTTATCAGCAACTTTTTATTTGGCTCCTTCTGAGGTACACTAGCATAAACAAGGAATTGAGAATAGAGGAATAAAGACAGAGAACAAGAAAGAAGAGATGAAGGGGAACAGAAGAGACTGGCCCAGGGAGTGCAGTTTTCCCAAGGTGCATCCAGCTGGAAAGAAAAGAGCAGCAAGGAAAAGGAAGCAAACGGTGGGCTAGAGTGACCTAGGCAGATGGTTAGGTCAAAGGCCTATGGACCAAGTATCGATGTCTTACTAGCTCAGACAATTTGTATTGTCCCCTAGGAATGGATTTCCTGACTTTATGTTATTTCATTGCATGTGCAGGAATAAAAACACCCATGGGCCTCCTCTGCTGGGAAGTCAGCAAAGATCTGTCCACTTCCATGTGCATTTTAATACCTGTCAGCTGACTCGCAGCACCAAATAAAACACAAGCATTCAGCGATGACAGATGGATTTGTTGCCCTGGAGGATTTGGGATCCATAAACCAACAAATGGATTCACTCATCTGTAGAAGTTGTTTTTTCATCTGTGACAGCTATAATACAGATAACATTATTCATTCAAGGTAAAATCCAAATCAACATAGGGGCCATGCACAAATCCTGTGGCACAGTTTACAGCAAAGTCTTAAAAAAGCCCTTAACATAGAGCTTAATTAGCTCTGAAGCTGTGGGTGGAGCAGCGAGCTGGACCTCAGACAACCACTGTTAAATAATTTACATTAACACTGGCATAAATTTCCAAAAAGACGGTTCCCTCCAGAAAGGTACTGAGAAGATTAGCTGCTTAACCAACTTCATGCACATTATTTTAATAGCCTTAAAGGGCTGGAATGCTCTTATGGTCCCACACTTGCAGTCAGGCTGTGGACAGCACAGGAGGAACCGGCTTACCAGGAGTGAGTTTTCTGGGTGCCGGTGCAGGGCTGGAATAAAGCAGCCCAAACGCACTCAGGAAGAACAAAGCTGTTTTCAGCTGAACTTGGCTAAAAATTTGCTTCACGACTGGGCTGAGGCTGAAAGGAAATTTGCAGATGAATCTTTATTCTTACATGTGTCAAAATAGTGACTGTGCAAAACAAAGCTGAATTCCTGACATTCTTACTCATAGGTGCCTGGACCTTAACCCTTCAGGGATCCCACTGTCTGGCGAATCAGGACAGCAGAGTGAAAGAGGTATAATACTAAAAGTATTTATTCCCTTTAACACAGCACATTCTTCCGTAATACAGCAGGCACCAGGGGTTTATTGCACGATGTGCAGAAAGTAGGGTGGTTCCTGCCCAGCAGAACATAAGCACGTGGAGCTAAAAGTGATCTCTGAAGTCACCATAACCAAGCCCATGTAGGTACCTACTATATAATCTGATAAACTTTCTGAACTCCCTCTTAAAAGTCCTAAGGTTTTTTTGCTACGTGTCCAAGAAGAAAGCTGCTCCAGATCCTCACTGCTCCCATGGTCTGGGGTATCACCTGCCTGAAACAGAAACCATCTTTTTTTTCCAATGAATTTGTGCCACATCTAGATAGGATGTGATATTTAAACCCCCTAGCACTACTGCAATAAAAATAATAAACAGCAGCATTAATCATAATCAAAAAAACATGTATTCAACTCTCACTAGCCATATAAAACATAGGTAGGGCCTGTCTGGTTTTATTTATGTACTCAGAGGTTCTGGTATTAAACTGGGCTATTAAATGTCAGGCTCTGTGCTGGGGGGAAGGCAGGGGGGTGCTTCTGCCAGTCAGGGGGGTCAGTGGGATAGAAACAATGACCAATAATCACCACTAATGGCTGGGCCATTAGTACTGATGAGGCACGAATGTCAGAGACCAGGTGCAAGTGACACGGGGAAAGGAGTGAGCACTAATTGCCCTATTCAGAAAATGTAAATGTGCTCCCAGGCTACGTGACAGCAGCGGAAAGGCAGGGCACTGGCTATAAAGCTCAGAGAAGGCATGGAAATGAGAGCTGGAAGAGGCTTCCTAGGTCTTCTCCAGCCTAGTTGCCAGTGGGGCTTCCCCTCAACCTTGCATCTGCTGCCAAAGCCTCAGGAGATGGGAGCGTGGCCTTTCCCCAAGGGAGAAACTCTGAGGGTCCAACAGTCTATCCATTTCATTTCACTCCCTACCCATTTTCTACTTTATCTCTTGCTTGTAGCTATGATGGGCTGGAACCTGCCTTTTTCAGCCAGAGCACTGGCTTGCCCCATCACACAGGTATCCAGTGTTTCACACGAGCAAGCTACACACTCTTGCTGAAATGATGGGACACACAGGGGCTTTGACTGACCTGCACAGCTATCCCAGAAAAAGTCCCTATCACAACTGCCTAATGCGGGAATGTCCTCATAGCCTTCTTTGCCCAAGAAACCTCCATAATGGCTCCAAAAACACCTCTGGTTGATAATAAACCATGTCTCTTCAAAAAGCACTTTGTTAGTAAACAATATTAGTGCAACTACTCTGACAAATCACGGTTAGGTTCATCTCACCTAATTTTCACTTTCTAAAAGTTGTATCTCTGGACCCTGGGTGTCAGTCTCTTCTCCCAAGTAACAAGTGATAGGACAAGAAGAAATGACTTCAAGTTGCGCCAGGGGAGGTTTAGATTGACTATTAGGAAAAATTTCTTCACCGAAAGGGTTATCAAGCATTGGAAGAGGCTGCCCAGGGAAGTGGTGGAGTCACCATCCCTGGAGGTATTCAAAAGACGTGTAGATGTGGTGCTTAGGGACATGGTTTAGTGGTGGACTTTGCAGTGCTTAGTTAATGGTTAAACTTGATGATCTTAAGGGTCTTTTCCAACCTAAATGATTCTATGATTCTATGATTCATCCTGCCTGTCTCAGAGCAATGTTGGGACAGGGTGAATTGCCTTTGGGAGATGCAGATCTTTTCTATGACTGTAGAGGGGGGTTGGCTGCCTGGCGAAGAGTAGAGTCTCAGTCAAATAGCTGGAGTTAAGTGAGGAAAAAACCCTCCCTGAAGATAGATGTGACACTGTGTAAATGAGAAGACTAATTTTAAGCACTCAAGTGTGTCATTTCTATCATTCTTATTAGACAAGCATCAGGCATAACTCCATGGCCACAGATGAGCTCTCTCTCACATAGATTACCTACTGTTCCTGGCTACCTCTGGGACGGTCCTTTGAGTTGAAGAACCACTTTGTTTGGTTTTGAACTTTCTGGACTGTCCACCAGTTTAACTACATCGGTCCAAATGTCCAGTTGCAAGGAGGGAACAACAGTGTTGCTATATCCAGCTTTTAAAATCTGCTTTAAAGGAAGAAAAGATCTTTTCTCTCTAATGAAGAGAGACAGTTGGGGAAGAAATTCTCAATGACAAATCTCTCCTGGACCCGCATTTGAAGTCATAATCTCATATTATGCACACGCTGATCACCCTTCCAGGACTGAATCTTGCCCATTTTCTATGACTGTGATGGCAGATTTCAGTGTGTGTGTAGAAGAACAGGGGACTTAAAAAGCCATCTGCTGCCCCTTGTGTAGAATCGTGGGAAAGCTGGATTTATGTGGCAATTCTTATGTGGCCACAAAGAATTTCAATACAAGCCCTACAGTAAGTTATCCTTACTACTCGGTGTTAGGCCTTGGGAGGCACTGGCCGCTGAGACTCACCTAAGACAGCAGTGGAAAGAAATGTGTGAACTTGTACTACTTGAATGTAGGGACTGAGCCCCTTGCTTACAGCTATTTCATGGCTCTTTGATCTTTGGCCATTAGGTGGGAGTGATGGTTTGGCTACCCCCAGGGTGTGTAGAGCACAGGCTGATTCTCTTCTGCCCTTGTTAGAACTCATGGTTAGCTTGTCAAATGGCTCCCCACTGTCTTCTCATGGCCTCAGAAGCCTCTCTATTCCCTCACCTCTGTTATCCTATATAGTGTGGCAGATAGCGTCTCAGTCCTGACTCTGCTCCCTCATCTTAACTCTTCCAAGCCGGATGCTATGGAAAGGACAGCATACTCCTCCATATCAGCCCTGTCTTGTGCACTATTTGCATAACGCATTGCACACACATGTATGTGCAATGTATATATAGCAAAATTATAAGTACAGTATTATTCATATCAGTTCTGTGGGGCCAATGAGCAGTGATGCACACATCCCCAGAGGCAGCAGTTTCACCCAGTGATATTTCAGCTACAGCTGTATATCTTCGGATAGCTATTTTCAAAGTCTAAGAAGGGATTTTAGACTCCAGCAGGAGGTACATATATTAGCCTGGTGCTTGAAATAATCATTGTAAATTAATTAGCTGTCCTTGAAGTTCTAATTTGTGTGTTGAAAATTAACAGGAACATTTCCAATCTGGGGAAATACACCAAACATCAGAATTTAGCTGAAAATAAGTTATGTCTCTCTCTCCTAAAGCACAGTATGCAAAAGTACCAGTTTACAGGAGAAGAGTTTCTGTCCTTTGGGATTGTTGTGGCATAACACATGCGTGTGTGTGCACACTCAAAACCACACACACACAGAGACAGACACACGTACACTATTGATAATTAGAAGGTCAAAATGTATTGCTGGTTCTAATTTCCTAACTGTGATACCTCTATTATTTATTACTGAAACATATCTGATACACTACAGGAAAATAACACTTGTCAAAACCTACCTTTGCAGCTTGTGTTGTATTCTGCATGCTTATTTATATTTGTCTTTCATTTTGAAGAGTTTGTCTTATATTTTTAAATTTTTCCAGATGCCTATGAAAAGCATATGAGGAGTTTAGAAAAAGGTTCCAGGGTATGAAGAAGGATTTGTAGCACTGGAGAATATGTACAGCTTGCTATAATCAAATGCTTAAAAAAAAGGAACTCTTACAAAAGCAGGAACGAAAAGGAGATAGCAGGGGAAAAGGGTAAACTGCATTGCTTAGTCTTTACAGTGCAAGCCATATAACGGCAAGAAGAAAGATAACTGATGGGTAGTATTTTAAGGCATATTAACCCAATTACAAGTATATTTTTACAATCGTAGCTCCAACATTTATCACACTGCATTTATTAGACCTCTGAGCTAGGTTATGTCAAATGAAATGCTGTGAAACTACAGCATTTCATTAAATTGCTGCCGGAGCAGGCTATTCAATCCTGATACTCTAAAACCACATGATTTTATCAAAATCTTCGGAAATTGAAGCAATCACTAAAAGGTGTCGGGAAATTAAAATGTTCTGTCTCAGTGAAAGAGATACACTCGTCGTAACATATATCAGTGGGGTTTTTTTAAAGACACATTACTATGCAGAGAAAAAGCATCAAATACAGGAGACATAGTAGATTCCAGAAAAGTCTAGCTGCTGCAATTTTTCATACTTAAAAATAGACTGTAAGGGCAAAAGAGCTGAGTTTCTTTCGTAATTTGTTTTTGGGGTTTTTTTTTCCTATTCTGTAGTTGATCCTTTGATTGATCAGCTGTCTGCATAAAAGAAAATTATGCAGGATTTATAGACAGTGTTACAAAAGGAAAATGAATGTTTTCAAGCTTAGTTTCTCAAAAGTTTGACACATTTTGTGTACCTTTTAATATGTTCAAGTCTGGCATTTGGCCTTGCAAACAAACATTCTGGGGAATCACAGGACATTTTAAATGGGCCTGAGGGCATGAAAAGGAGGAGATAAGGTATTTTGCATCCTTTCTTAGGGAGGCTTTAGCTTAAAATTCTATGTTTTCATTTACTAAAATACCCCTGAGTACATAGCACCCGTAGCTGAAGGATCACAAAGATACTGGCAAATAGGAATCTACCTGACACAGATTGCCATTTACTAGTGCAAAACTGATTCAAAGAAAAATGAACACATTTGAGAATAGAAATATTTCATAACCACGCTGTAGTTATTCTAGGCTGCGAGGAAGCAATACTGGTGTTCAATGGTATTTTGTACATCTCGGAGCATCACACATTGCCTCCAGATGCGGTTCCAGGGAGTAATGGGTCTCCTGTGGGTCCTCTGTCCTACCTATTAGCCCCACATGTGTGTTTCAGATACCCTGGAGCATCTAAAATGCCACTGCACACCTATGCTCTAAATCTCACTCTAAATGACTATCCAAATCACAGAAAAACAGAAAATCACACTTTCATGAACTACTTCTAGTTGAAAGATTAGCCACAACAACGCCTGATGAGGCCACAGAAACCAGTGGGTGTTTTATCAGTGTTTCAACCCAAATTGCACTGTAATCCAACCCTGTTCGGTCACTCTGCCAGGGTGGCCAATAAAAGTGCATAGTGTCCAACTCCACGCCATGCAGGTCTGACCTAGCTGGGACAACCCTTATGGGAGAAGTAGGCTCAAACAAGTCTTGCAAGAGGTGGGTGCAAAAGGACCCGAAGTCTTCGTTGTGCCTCAAGTCCTTCAACGCTGGTGGCACTGCCAGGGTATGTCCTGGAAGAGAGCAGTTTATAGTAGAAATGTAGGCGTAAGGAAATGAAAGAAAGAATTGTGCCTCCTAACTTTTCTTCTTGGATGCTACAGCACCTTCCTTTATCACAAGTTGCTCCTGCAAACAGCCGCCTATGGCAGTGGTGGGAACACTGAGTTGGGGTGATGTGTTGGGTATGCAGTGTCAGGGTGGTGTCTGCTGTGGTAGATGGTGAAGGACCTCTGTGCCCCCAGTTCTCTGCAGATCATCGGTAGTGTTTTAGGAAACTGTATAGTGTTGCAGACACAGATGAAAGCAAGAACAAAAAAGACCAGTGATGACTACCAAACTTTAGAAATAGCTAATTTAATTATTATTTATTTACAGGCTGACTCTCTGGGCTCATTCACAGCTCACAATTTGAGCTGTAGGTAACCTGTGCTAATACCTTTCTACACGCCTGTTGTACCCCTTAATTTTGCAGAATTGGTAGTGACGTTCATCGTTCAGGAAAATAAAATGTCAGATGTGTATTTGTACAGAGCCTGACACAGAAAATCCCGAATCTCTTTCTGGGAAAGTGGGTCATCTCAGGACTATCACAGTACAAAAATAACAAAGATTAACACTATGAGAGATCATTAATGATATAAAATTTCACTGATTTTTCAGGAAGCCGTAAATATTTTTAATATGACATGGATTTAAATAATATATTCTTGCTTTTACTGCTATTAAAATAAACAAGCTGGTAGAGGTGAGTTTTTTGGTGTAAAGGTACTACAAACATTTCAATCAGGTAAAATAAGAAAAACAAGTTTTCAACAGAGTTGTAAAGATAAAAAAATACAGAAATGCCACTATTACTGTGTAAAGGTTTATAAGATCTAGTAGTGGCTTCCAGGCTTGTGTACTAAATTCAATCTCAACTGTATTTGCATCATAGGTTTTAAAAAAAACATCTTTTTTGAAGGGATGTGCTGGCCAGAGCTACCTTTGCCGTTACAGCAAAGACCATAATGTTGTACAATTCTGAAAGCTTAAGATTTACATTTTTATTGGACAAACAAGCCATCAAGCTAAAGAAAATGGAAAAGGAATTTTTTTGAACTTGTCTCCTCTGTTTTGTCTATTGTTCCACATTTTGGCTTGCCGACCCATTTGGAGGTGTTCACATCACGCAGTGGGTAAAAATAAACTACGGCAAATATTGAATTCATTGCTATTAGGGGCATGTTCCCTGCTATTCCTGTATTTTAAACAGAGGTCAGCTAGCTCACAGTAATTATCAAATTATTGATTTACTGGGTTAAAGCTGTTTTTACAATTGCTTTAGAGGTTTAAGAGTGTTGTATTTCTTCCACATCTGTACTTGATGTTATCCCTTATTGCACTGAATGAAGTGCACACACTGAGTGTATGAAAGTAACAGTCGTGTCAAGACTGTAGCAAACCAAAATTAACATTGTGTAAGTAAACACAAATAATGCCAAGGGGGTAATCCCCTGTGGTCTAGTCTTTTTCACATAATTTATTAAAAGGTTGCTGACAAAGTTAGCCTTTTAGCATCATTCCAAACACTAGATTAAGTGCCGTTGGTAAAGCGAGATCAGGTAACCAGTCCCCAGGTGCTGACTGAGCAAAGAGCTGCCGTGCTGGAGTTTACCCCTTAATGAACTGATGCTCTGTAACGAACACAGTGGAGAATTTAAAGCAATTTCCTGGAAAACGCCTGTAGGAAGAGCTACCTATAGCACAGAAAAAGGTCTGTGGGATCAGAGGAGACCGTGCTGCCTGGGGAGTTACAAATTTCTGATTTCTAAAAGTGGCTCTGACTGCGCTGGCCAAAATCCCTCAAATAAGTCTCAGGCTGACTTCTGCCTGCAGTAGTGCTTCGTGTTAATTAGCGCCCTGAAGACAGAAGCACTGAGGATTGTCACGCAATCTTCCCATGAAAGGGAGCAGCAAGCAAAACAAAATCGAACCAAAACGAAACACCATGCACACAACCATGCAACAAGAAGATCAGAAAAAAGAAAACCCAAAGAATGAATCAGCTCTTCTGTGCTAAAGGTGTATAAACTGAGTGTGTTAGGGGTGGTAAAGATGTGGTGAATCCAGCAAGGAATGAGTCATAGCTGTGACTTCTGTCATCACTTTTCCTCCCTTGCAGACCAACATATATGCTCCTGGTACTGCTCAAGGTGCAGCCAGCTGCTCATTCCTGCAAGCTACAGGATGGATTTTCCTGGGGACAGCATAATGTCCCAGTTAAATAAAAATGCAGAGTTCCAAGAAACGTTATTTTGTACCTCTTTCAATTATTTTTTTCCCCTCAAAATTGTAAAAGGGGGGTTTCTAAAGGCAAATCCCTACTTAAGAACCCAGCTTGAAAAGGTCTGATTTTCTGCAGCTGCTAGATGTGGGAAGTCCTTGGCTGCTGATGCTCCTCCATTGACCCACCCAATCTCACAAGGCCCTGAAAGTCGAGTGAGTAAAAACTGCCTTCCCCATCTGACCTGTCTAAAGCAGAATAA
>NW_009231674.1:27500-34072 GCF_000690835.1 Fulmarus glacialis
TCACCTCATATGTATTTAGAATTTTTTTTTTCCAGACATTTCAGAAATTGGATGTGGAAAGACTACTTGCAAAAATCGTGACTTTGCTTCATGCTGGTAAAAGCTGCTGTGTGTCACCACAACCCTCCCAATAACGCACAGCTCAAAGATTCAAAAAGGATCTGGACGAGCACCGCAGACAGGCCAGAGTGATGATGGACCAAAAGGCCAAACGGTCAAACTGTTGTCCCATTAAAATCGCATTTGCCATAAGCATATAAACTTGGGCCACTGTGTCTTTTTTAGAAACACATATGTTGTAATGGGATTTTCAAAAGCACTCCGCTCTTGTCAAAATGAATGGGAAGTCTACAAGTAACTTCAGCAAGAACATATTTAGGATTTGTGATAAATCCTTTGAAGAGCCCACCAACCACAGGCCATCTTCTTTAAACTTCATTGCTGAAGCTAAATGCTAAAAAGTTCAGCTTGGCATCTGAGTGGGCATATTTCTGTGTACGTGAGTCCATCTGAGTCACTCATACTAATTGGTTTTTCTTATTTCCTTGTCTTCTTCGCGTTTCGATAATATCAAAGACAAAATGTCACCTCTCTGATCAAACCCCCTTTCTGGGTATCGAATGCTTTCAGCCACAGTGTCCCACAGTACAGAGTCTATTTTGCTGCTGGGTGCAAACCCTGGATCTGGAAACATATATGTTCATTTATCGTTCTCATCATTTGACTCATCCTATTGCTGTGACTAGAACTAAGCAACAAGAATAAATAACAAATGCATTTTGGAGGGATCAGGCCACATTAAGCACTGCTGACACCGATTCAGTGCCTTTCCTCTCTGGCATTTCCTCTACCACAGCCTTTATAGGTGCTAAAAAAAGGCATGTTTAGGTTTTGTCATCTCCCTGTGTTTGATACCATCTCCTGTGGACAGCTTTTGACAGTTATTTTCTTGAGGTTTATTGCAGAGACTGATGTTAGCTTCCCTTGTTCAGCTGCCTGGGCATCCCTGTTTCATAGCTTCTGTTCAGCCATACACGTTCTTGAAGCTGCTAAGTTCATTATTGTGCCTCTACAAATTCCCCACATGAAAAATGTAATTTCCCAGCCCCCAATTTGACTCCATAACAATCCATCTCAGATGTTTGCTTTGTATTTTCCTTTAAATATAGCATTTATTTATTACTCTAATTACCCAAGGAACTCTCATATACTTTGAGCACTGTTCAATGTTAAGGTTTTTGGAGTAAGTTTATTTTTGGTCTTGTGTTCCATTTTCTAAAGGATTTTAAAAGGGTGGGAGGAAAAAGGAAAGAAATCAACTAACCAATCAAGTCATCTTTTGAATTGTGTAGAGAATTACGTCAACACCGCATCTATTTAGTTTGCACACCTTTGGAATTATTGCTTCACATCTACTCCTATATTCAAATTGTGCATCTCACATGGTCATCAACCTTAACCATACCATGTCCTTGCTGTTACCATTACTCAACTTCGAAACACCAGTTAATGAAAATTACTACTTCTGTGAGTAGCAATGCTGCCCTGAAATGGACTGCTCATGGGGGTACAGCTACTTGAGCATATCAGTGTCTGCAGGACAGGCTTTTAACTAGCCAGAAGCATGCGCACTCTGCAGTATTGTTCAACCTCTTCAGGTACAAACACGCTTTCTGCTGCCTATAGTCAAAATTTTCTTTTCAAATTTTTCCAGTCTGAGTGTTTATTTTCAAATACAACAAGGTGCTAATTCTAAGAGAAGATTGCTACTGTAATTTAAACTTTAGCCACTTTTGCTATCCTCTGTTTAAAAACAACGTAGAATTGTTTTAATTTAATAAATATAGATTCTCTTCAGCCTTTCATGACTTGGCCAAGACATCAAATAATATAAAATGATTAAAATAATTTAGCATACAGTTAGACACCTCTTTAAAACTGTATTTTTGTTATTAACATACCTATATGTTATTACAGGAGGATTTTATTTCCTAGATGTATTGAAAGGCATATAAATAGATAATCTGGGGGCATATTTTGTGCTCAAGAATATGATGAGGATAGGAGTAGAATAGAAATATTTGCCATCTGAGCTATAGTAGGCACTATTAGCAACAGTTCAAATGAAACAAGAAATCCAAGGCATGCAGTTATTGGTGTGGGGGTGCTGCTAGCTATATTTTTAATTGTCATCGTTCTGTGTTAACCGCATTTATAAAAAACAACCTTTCATATTTTTAATACCTTTCACCAAAAGCAACTCAAAAGTATCCAAACACTCATTTTTCTAACCTTTTTTTTTTCTTTCTTTATAATAAAAACAGTAAAGGTCTATTATCCATGAAGTTGCTCATTCACTGCACATTTCCATACTTTCCCATTCTTTTTTATTGAAATCAGGCAGCAGTCCGAGAGACCCACGTTCCCATGAAACAGGGCAGACATCCTTTAACCTGCATGTATCACTTTGTGAGGGAGATATGATCTATCTGTTCACTACAAGACCACAGTTTTGTTAAGAGCTGAAAAAGACACGGACTCATTTTCCCTTGAAGCTGCTGCCTTGAAACCAGTAGCAAACCAAAGCCATCGCTGCTGTGAACCAAAGGTCACGTTGAGAAAAATGAAACCGTATATGAAAAGAATAGGGCTCCAAAGCCTCACCGACAAATTCATTTTGAGGCTCGTGCTATCTCTTTGAGGGTGTGTGTGTATGAACAGTCTCAAGAGAAGCGTTAACAAATATCTCTGAATTCTAATGTTAGCACCGCTGCAGCATTTTAAACGTCAACAGCCTGGTGTACAATATGGAATATGAATTTCTATTAGCGAGAGATTGTATCCTGTTTTACACCGCGAAGTTTGTTATCTGCTTCCCACCTTAAATTAGGACTGGCTGTCTATAGGTAGCAACATGTAAAACAGCAATATATATTCATTCATCAGATTCATTGCAGGACATTTCTCAATTCCTTTTAAATAGGGAAAAAAGAAACAATGTCCTTTAGGGGGAATGCTCAAAGAGCTGTTAATAACCCTGTATGCATTTAAGAGAATAAATATTTACATTATGAATTGGGATAGAGTTATATTAGAGAAATGCCAGTCTGCATGTAGCATAAAATCAGGAAAGTTCGACTTCAAAAATTGGAGAAAGGGGGGAATAAATCTGCTCCCCCCAAAAAAAAATTGTCTTTCTGCTTTTTCCATTAATTTTACTTTTAAAAAAAAGTAGCCTTTCCCAATGAAACAGAAAAACTGGAGTTGTCTGCTTTAAGATTGGGAGAAAACAATATTTACTGTCATAGCCCAGGGATTCTGTAAGCAGTGAACAATGAATGCTTTACTCACACGGCTGACCCAGTATTTGCAGACTCACTGCAATTCAGCGGGAAAAGGAAGGCAATTAACTCATCAATTGCTCATCATGAAGAACACAGAGCTGAAATAACAGCATTTATTTTAAAAAAAAAAAAAGTTGAAGGCAGGTATTCACTTGAATTTATACTGATATTAATGGTTTGGGTTTTTTTTTTTTAGTAGCACTATAGGCAAAATATGTCTTAGACCAGTTCTTCTTATTACTGCAGTCTCACTTTTTTCACAAAAGGAGCATCTTGCTCTCCATCTTTTGCAAAGAGTGCATGTGCTCTGTGTGTAGGTACAGAGGATCACTTAGCGTGGCCTCTGCTTTTCAGAGCCGAGGCATGCTTACTGATGTCTTGGTCTTCAATGGCAGAAATTGAGTACAAACTGAAAACCATGCTCCTTTAAACTTGTGAATTGGAAGAAAAATGGAAATTAAAAGTATGCATTTTTCAAAAATGCATGCCGATAAATGCAGTAGACAGAGATGTTTAAAAACTGATCTTATGTATCAGTAGGACAATTCAGTCAGACCCGCTTCAAAGAAACTTCACTCCATAAACTCCACATGAAATCATGATTTCTTTAAAATATCATGACTTGACTTGATTCAACACTTACAAGTGATAGAGAAGGCATTGCATCTAGCATTAGTGGTTCTCCTGGGTAATTAACCTCACTGGAGCATTGCACTTCTCTAATCAGAATGCATCCAATGCTCCTCTCCAACCACTGGGTCTTGGTTTATATTTTGACTGAAAACCCACCAACAGTGAGAAACTGCTTCCATATGCAACTGCCTGTTACTATAAGCCATTTCTCTTACACCCTTTTTTGGATAAATTAAATAGATGGAAATTCCTCAATATCTTCAAAAAATACTCCTTATACCAGACCTAAGTTATGTTTTCAAACTTTTTTTCTGAAACCTTTCAATTTTTCCATTGTTCTTTTTTTAAAATGGCATATAATATGGCTATTTTCTCAGCAATAAATTTAAATATATTGAATAGGCTGAAAATTACCTCTCTTGAATATTTTTCCTGGACAAAACTTCCCATTTGCAGCTACTTTTCCCGATGTATAGGTGAACCAGTTTTTGATCCATTAGTAACAGGCCGCAACACCTTTATCTACTGCTAATATTTAACTACATCAATGTCAAATACCTACAGAATTTTTCATGCCTTTTGCCTCCTTCTCTTGAAGTGTCATCATATAACATGTTTTTTTCTTTCTTCTTTCCTTTTTTTTTTTTTTTGTTGTAGTTTTCTAGAAGACAAATTCCTAGATGGTATTGACATCTTCATTTCCTAGCCATGACTTTGTGTTTTGTACAATTTCACTGCTACCTCCAGTCCAAAAGTTATCAAGTTCTTTCTCTATGATACTCTGACCTTCCTCCAGGCTATAGCCAGCCCCTAGTTTTGGTTCATCAGCAAACATCACCATAACCTATCTACCTACCTACCCACCTTCCTTCCCTCCTTCCTTCCTTCCTTCCTTCCTTCCTTCCTTCCTTCCTTCCTTCCACCACAGTCACAGGTGAAAATATTCAACAGGATCAAGTCCAGAAGTGACTTCTGAGGAACTGTCTTTCAGGTCGGCATTTCCCATCTCAGCACTTCTCAGTTTTGTCCCCACTTGAGTGGGCTCCTGACCCACCCTCTAATCCTTCTGCTCATCCCCATCTCTTCCAGTTTAACTGATCATTACCCCATATCAAATGCATTACTGAAGGTCAGATAGATGGTATCTAACACATTTCCTTTGACTAGAAGATCAGCTATCTTATCAAAGGAAGCTATCGGGATAGTTTGGCACAATCTACCTTTGGTAGACAGGAGACAGATGGCAAGGGGCAGATGGGGAGGGAAAAAAAGGAAACCCATAGAGCGTGCTGCTCAGCCTGGCAGGCAGGGACTGCGGCATGCTGGCACCATAGACACTGTCATTTTCCTTCAAGTAGCACAACAGCAGCAGGGTTTAAGGAAGGAAGCGTTTGAAGGAGAAAAGTACAATAGCTTTGTAGGTGAATGGAGAACTCATCCCAAATGAGGGGGATGGAGTGGGGAAAAGCAATGAAGCTAATGATCACGTTTACCAGCATGGCTGTTGACAAGTTGAATGATGAGGAATGGCAAAGGTGAACAGGAAACACAAATGGTGTTCGTTTTTCTCATACCAGGAGAGTCAAGAAATCAAACAAAACCAAACAAGCCAGTTTTCATTCCACATAATATGTAATTAAAACAGGGAATTCGTGGAGACCAAAAGCTGAGGCCTGTATAGTTTATGCAGCTGTGTGGAAGAAAAGTCCACCAAGAGCTTTCCAGCAGAAAGATACAACCCTGTGTCAGTAAGTCCCTGTGTGACAGGCTGCTGGAGCCTAACTGCAGCAAGCAGTCCTTGGTCTGCTTATTTTCTCCTTCTGCTTTTCCCTAGGACCTTTTCTCTTACGTGGTTGGTTTTTTCTTTATTTTGTAGGAATAGATTTTTCTTCTGATTTTCCACATGTGCAAATGTTCAGAGATCCTTGAGAGCTTCCCATGGATGTTAGACCACCTTACATTTGGAGTCTTTCTTTTCATCCCAGGAACATGTCCATGAGCCTCAGGCAATAAGATCTACCAGGGACAATTAGTGATCTGCAAGTTAGACTCCGCTCTGAGCAGTTCCTTGGAAACCACTTGATCTTGGCATACCTACATCATATCATGGAGCCACCCGTGGTGAATTATTTCCAGTATCCCACTGCAATCTTCTGTTCCTCTTTGAAGCTACATCAATCACTTATAAAAGTATTTTTTTTCTAACTGTGCCTCAGGGGCCAATGAGCCATGGTCACTTTGCGAATGATTACTTGAACTCATATTCCCCAATTAGTTTTATTTTACCCATTAAGGATTAATGTCCAAAAGCTCATTGGCTGGTAAAATGCAAATACTTTTACCTTGATAGGAATGCCTAAAAAATTATTTGGAAGTATATTCTATGAGGTCCCAAATGATTAGCAGTAGCCATGTTCACTAAGACTAAAGACTAGCAAATAATAAAGTTACTGTGCTAAACCCAACCTGCGTTGTGCTTTGATTTCTATTTGAGGGTTGTACACAACTAATATAGTGCAGTAATACTAAAGCACTATTCAGTAAAACCCTGAGCAGTTACCATTTACAGTATATCATAGTCAGATGACAGCAGGA
>NW_009231674.1:34103-57494 GCF_000690835.1 Fulmarus glacialis
CAGGGACCATGAATTGTTGGAGGTAATTTAGATTACAATTTAAAGTTTAATTTAAAAATCTATCAACAAATGTGAAAGTGCTCGGGGAACATTTTAAAATGCACTTTAATCTCACCAGCACAAATAGCTTTTCAGAGCCCTAAACATCATCACCTGGAAAAACAGTAAAACTTTACTGCATCTTTAATTAAATTACAAACACAAAGGATAATTAACTTTTTTTATTTTTATTTTATTCATGCCATTGTTTCCCTTCGGAGTCAATATCTTCAAGTTGCAGGAACAGGATGTTATGAAGAAGTTTACAGCCTGCACATTCCCCCAGGATATTATTGCATCAAGCAGATGAAGTGCAATACACGCGCACGCACACGCGCACGCACAGACACACACACACAGAATCGACAGAGGTACTAGAGACTGACTAAGATGTTCACCAAAGCATGTAAGAAGCTTGGTTTGAAAAAAAGAAGAGGAATGAATCAATCAGCCAGCCAGCCGAAAAGGGAAGGCAGACTCCGCTGTCCTCAGCATGTACTGCAGGGGCCACACGGTTCATACCATAGGACAGCTGAGAAATTAAAATCCAGCCTGCTCAAGCTGGCCCCTCACAGAAATGAAGCAATTCGCTCATGTCCTGCATTTATGTTGACTTCCAAGGCCCCATCACCTCACCATTATTTCTTGGCATTAAGGATTCGGAGGGCATGTATTGTTCTTCTCCGTGGTAATCTGTAGGGCTGTACAGCCCAGAGGCGTTCGCTTCACAAGCAACTGCAAAAACAGGCCGAATTCTTAGAGGGAAAGGACATTCCTGATGTCTCTGAGCTATTGTTTTAATTTAATTTTATTTTCAACTTGAACCTGTCTGGATTCAAACCTGTGTTGGACCATGACTCTATAAATTGCCCTCAGCAAGCCCCCCGGCACTTGCTCATATTGAGATACATGCATTGGCATTGTCTTTAAAGAGGTTTAGGTAAATGTATTCAAGGGCATGCTGATCTACACAGCCTTAAATTGTGGAGTGTGTGAGAGAGACATACAGAAAACATAGCCAGATACTAGTTTTTGCATAGCTTAAACTCCAAATGATAAACACTTGGTGTTGCACTGGCTGGTTAGAGATGTGCATAGAACAAGAAACTACCCTAACACGATGGAAAGCTGCTGCTTGGAAAATTTTGCACAAACTGGGAGCAAGATCTTTAAAATTCTTGATGTTATTAAGGAGTCTGAGTTGAGTTCCTGAAAAAATCTGAAATCTGGCAGTTTTGATGACTTCAGCAATGATGCTTAATTTTCCCAGAAGCCAGCACGACTACTCACTTGAGGAGAAGAAATAAAATCAAATCTGTTTGCTGTCATTATCACTGATCTTACTCCAGGATATGCCTATATGTCTAAAAGCATCAACTGCAGTTTGGTGATATCTGGGCTAACCTACTGATTTACTACTATCAAAAGAAGCGGTCCCATTACTTCCCGCTTTCACCAGCTGTAGATCCTACTCCAGCCCGTCATGATGCCTCCATACTCATTTGGCCGTGTGGTATGCAGATCCAATTTGCTAAGCCAGTGGAAAAAGTTTTTTTTTTATTGCATTGGTTTTCCTCCAGACTGGCAAGGAAAATCATCTCAGAAGATGCATACAAGTACCAAAATGGGTAGGATCACCTGGAGCGGGAAGAAACAAGACAGAGATTGTCCTCTTTCAGCTGCAGCGAGACATTACATCATTTTAACTATATTGTTTCAACAGCCCCTTTGAGAGATCTCTTTTGGGGCAAAGTGCTGGCCACAAGAGAGTTGGGACTGTGAGCAGACACATAGCCTCTTGTTTGGCATCTCTGGGAAACAGGACTTCTGGGCCGGCTTTTTTTGTTACGCGATTTCATCAAAGGCAGAGTTACTCCGTCAGTGGTGCAAGCCAAACAGCTGCAAAGCGGTTTCAAAACAGAAGCCATGGCTCGCTAAGACAGCCACACAGCTTCCTTTTCAAAGGCACATTGCTCAAGACGTAAGCAAAATAAATTTGGACCTGTCTGCAAAATACTGTGTAGACATACCTAGAGAAACATCTGACTCCATCACATTTTTTCCACTCCCGGGGGAACAACCGAAAATAGTCCAAATTTTGGCTAACTGCTTAAGTCAAACGAATAAAAGGCAAGAACATATGTGTTCGGTTACCATGGGACTGAGCAGCTTTATGAAATCCCTATCACGAGTCTTTGCTGCCCTCTGTACATGAATGAGTTACATGCTCAAGGCACATATAGCAACAAGCACCTTCGTAAGAGGCACAAACACCCTTCGAACATGCCGCTCCTGCTCCTGACCGCAGCTCTGCCGGCACTTACACACCCAAGCAATAACCTTCAAAATCACCAAGACTGCCTAAGATGACGGAGTCTACTGATTTAGATGGTCTGCATGGCCCCTCGCTTACAGGCCGAGAGAACTGCATGGTAGTAAGAGATCCCACAATAAGGTATATGCCATAAAGACAAAGTAATGTGTAAATATGTAAAATGAATATTGAAGCGGGGGGGACACAACACAGGGAGATGAGGGGGAGGGAGAGGGGCTGCCATCTTCTGAAAGTAAGTGTAGGACCTCATTACATGAGCAGAAATAAAGAAATGAACACGGAATAAAAGGAGCACCACACAAACTATATATTATTTTAATTAAAATCTACTATCTGCTAAATATATGTACAGCCATTGGATTTCCTGAGCCAATTGATTCAAATAGGTTTCACTAGGACAGATAAGGAATTAAAAAATAAAATCAAGAGTTCCTTGATAACTAGCCAGAAACTGATCCCGTTTTGGGAAAGTCTTTATTTTATGTAAGTTACTATGGGAGGGGGGTGTTGATCACGGAAGACAAGCCTCTTAATTCCTTTCAAATAAAATGAGCAGGCATGACACAGTGCTATCACAGAAGAGAAAGAGCTGCCTGTGTGTATTAAACGTTAGTGCTTTGCCTGCTTAATTATTGGTTAATCTAGCAATTTAGCATGCTTCATTTAATTCTAATTAGGAGAATTAATAGGCAGGGAATAAAGATTTAAATAGACTGGCACAAAACAAAACTGAGACTTAAACTGCTCTTGGAAAATGAAGCTTTTTTTTTTTTTAATACAGTTCCTACAGCCTCACATGTCTCTCCTCAACAGTGCTGCTATCCTAAACGGGAGGGCCTAGGTCAAATGGGTGATTTTAAAATACCCTGGGCCCACTCCTCACTTGGCGTTGATGAGTGGAGCCGTGGGGATTTACACC
Source organism: Fulmarus glacialis (assembly GCF_000690835.1). Taxonomy (NCBI): domain Eukaryota; kingdom Metazoa; phylum Chordata; class Aves; order Procellariiformes; family Procellariidae; genus Fulmarus; species Fulmarus glacialis. Next base: position 37,397 of record NW_009231674.1, read on the forward strand.
AAAGCCCGGGATCAGGGTGTTTCTTTTTGTTCCCCTTTCTCCCTCTGAATCTAGACTTTGGGGTTTGGCTTCCTCCTCTGAAAAGGACATATGATACGGTAGGAGATTACCGTATTATTTTTACACATCTCTCTCACTTTCTGTCTTTTTTTTAAGAGCACTGGGGGTAGGAGATAATTTAGTAGTGACACCGTCCTCAGGAGTTACACACCATTCATGTTAAGTGATGCCTTAACTCGTGGAATTGTAAATTATTTTATTCCTTCCTCAGTCTGATGCCTTCTTTATTTTTTCTCTCCTGGCAAAGCTTTGGGGGATGAAGACACGCTCCTTTTCCACTTCACCAGCTGGCTGCCTTCCATTCCTGCCGCCCCCAAATGTTACAGCCTGATTTGCATGGTGTGTTTGTCTTTGCTAATCAAGCTGCGTACTCTGACAAGTCCTACGACATTGGACATGGCTGTTCTTCTAATTAAGGTGCTAATTGAATTAAATGGCTGCGGTAATGAGCAGATGAGCAGCATAAAAAGTAAAGAGTCAGATAGGCCAATTAACAAAAGAGCTGAGCATAATTATAACATTTAAAATACATGCAGCTCTGTACCAATATTGTTAATTGTTACAGGGGAATTTATGATAATTGGCTCAACAACAGGCATGCAGGCTTAACCTGGGATGAAGCCTGTAATTAAAAAAATGATATTCAACACAAAATACAGAGCGGGGATAATTAACACTTGATTTACATAAAAGATGTTTATAAAGTGAAGCAGAGCGCTGCACCAATGCTACACCAAACACAAATTCTCCTGCACGGTGGCAGTTAGCAGTATTACAAAGGTATGAAAGCACAGGCCAGAATTCAAGCTTGTTTCAGACCTAAGCATGGGTCACGGCTGACTTTCAGACCAGGGCGACCCTTATTGCATTTTGCTAGCAGAGTTCAAAGAAAACCATGGTCCCCACCCCGTTCCTATTTAACAGCGCTACGTCTTAGCTGTACCCCATCTGTGGATGCTGCTGTGCCTGCGAAAGAGCACTTTTAACAGCTTGAGCTGAGCTGCCTACGCTGGTAGCACAGCTGCCTTGGCAGAAAATCTCCTTCAGTTAACACAATCTTGACTCTCTGCCAGGGGCTCTACCAGCACAGCTAGAGCAGCCGCAGTCTGGCTGGACCTTCACGTGGGGTCTCACCCGGGGCGACCAAGGCAAAGCCCTAGGAACAATCCTGGGAGCGATCCGGAGCCCAGGTCCATTTGTACCTGGTGGATTTGACTTTTCCCTGTGTTGCCTGCAGAGCTATGTCCTCCCTTCCCCTCTGTTCTCCTCCTCCTCCCAGTGAATCACCAGTTTCATGCACAGCCTCCTTCCTCCCCCCTCTCTCAGCACAGCCCGGAGAAGAAGACATCGCTCTGAATTCTCTGAAGCCAAGGAGGGGCCAGGACCTAAATCCCCCATGGCCTGCTTAAGCTCTCTAACTGGTAAACTAGCATATATGAGGGCACATCATCCCTTACCGCTGTGTTTTCAATGAATGGATCTAAGTGTTCACCTTTAGGAAAAGGTTTAGGACATGGAGCCGTACGTATGCAAAGGCTTTGGATATGCCAGTGTGCTCAGCCATTCCTACAGGCTGGCTCCTAAATTTAGACCATTCCCTGCCTGGGCCAAAAACCCAGGGCCAAAACCATTCTGTGAACCCAGCCCGAGCAAACTTCTGAGAACGCTCACTTCTTTCCTGTGGTTCCACAGACATTCACCCTCAGCCTGCAGACCCTCAGCGGCTGGAGAACGCTTGCATTATAGCATGTAGAAATGGCCCCAACTCAGCTGCAGCTGACACGAAAATGCAAAATATCATTATGGGTTTGTTTTTTCTTTTTTTTTTCGTAAAAACTGGAAAAAGAGTACTGACATTGATCATCTCATGCTCCTCAGGCTTGTTGAAGGAAAACTACAAATCGTTTTGGTGCAAAATATTTTCTGACGCATGTTCATTGCCACCGTGAGATGCCAGTATCTTTATCTCTTAAAGCAATCATTATTTCTTACAAGGCCTATGCACTAGCACAAAAATGTATACTTATATTTATGCTATCTCAGAAAGAGCAAGTCAGAAGCTTCTCAGTTATAGTAAGTGTGTCTAGCAAACAAATACACAGAATCGGTGGGAGGCATTTCAGAAAAATACAGAACACAAACACGGGCATGTAGGTTTCTATATACTTTTAAGTTTGTGCTGCAGCTGCTATTTATTACCCCTGTCTGCTCCCTACCTGCAACCGTGTACAGCACTGAGACAATTAGTGGCTGGATGCTGTAATGCAAATAAAGACATTACAGCGTTCATCAGAATCACATTTCGTCTTAATCTGTGATGATGTGCGAGGGAGGAAAAGAGCACAACAGCATTACGGTGATTTTTAAAAAGCCTGTGGTTCCCAGCTCTTACCACAGCAATGTCAAAAACGCTACAGGGGTCTGTCGTGAAAGGGCGATAGCCAAACCAACAGGGAAAGGCAATTTCTAGCAGTGAGATCAGGAGCCATCCTCAGCCAGCAAGGGAGCCTGAGAGTCTAAAACATTTTGAAGTTAAATGGTAACACTGACAGGAGAGGTAGCCAGGGTTTTATCAGCATATGTTTGGTTTTCTTTCCTTACTCTCCAAGGCAATAGCCATAAACCTGCTAGTCCACCACTTCATCCCTGAATCTGACTTGCTCCACAGAGAAAATTAGGAACGAGCACGAGTACTGTAACTAAAGCGGTTTGCAGTCAGTTGTCTGCTATGCATCACTGTGCTGTTAATCACCATAACAGGCTGATTTATCCCTAAAGTCTCTTTGTGGGTCTTTGGCAGAGAAAAACAATGTGCTAAGCTAACTCTTGATATACGTGTCACTTCGGAATACCTCGGATGTGAATAAGCAATAGAAAATTACATTTTGAACCAGTCCAGAAACAGAGATGTTGACAACATGGAGAATTTATGCATACAGATTAAAATCATCCTTTCTTCTTATTTTTTAAATATCTCGAAATGTGTTGGGGTTGGAATAGAAACAAGCAAAAAGATGTGACTTTTCCTCAAAGATCTTGACATTTTAGGTCCTGATCCTGCAAATGCTTAGGCACAAACCTAAATTAAGGTGCAATTACTTCTATTGAACTTAATGGGGCTAACCATATGGGCAAAGTTGGGTGTACTTGAGGAAGTACTTGAGGAATCCAGGCTAATTATACATAACATTTGTCACAAAACATACCGACCAGTAAGGCAAATCATCTCAGTTATACTGAGAGTATTGGCTGCTGCATGACCAAGTATGCTCTGAAACAGTGCGTTTACACAGCTGTCCTTACAATGGAACCTTAAAAATAGCCTTTTATTGCAGATGAAGGTAGCAACACTTCTACACTAATCTAATTTCCTTGACTTTAAAATATGAAGTAGTATTTTCCAGATTTCGATGAATCAAAACATCTATAATGCTTATTCATACGCTATTGTATATTTTTAAACAGATGGTCCAAAATTCACCAAAAAAAATCACTAAAACAATGACTAAAGCCAGAATATCCAAAAGTAGAGTAGCAGTCAGTGGTTTTTATTATTCAAAAATTTGTATAATTCCATAGTTTATACAAAATTCTAGGCTGGCCTTTATTTTTTTATTCATCAAACCTTATTGATAAGTAGTGATTGGCCAGATGGTGTGAGCCACATGGGGTTTTTTGCCACATGATGTTATATCTGTTCACTAACTTAATGAATGCATATGCCCAACATAACTAGTCAAGTGTGTATACCTGAAAATCAATTTCAACTGGTTTTTTCTTACGCCAAAATTGCAGGCGTAATTATTTAGTCAGCACGCAAAAGTTTGCTAAATATTTTGGCCAATAAAACATTCAGATCCCTGTCCAAGGGCTGTGAGTCTAATAGTAGGCGTAGTGAACATACAAGAAACAACAAGTGACTGGAGGCAAGTCACTGGAAAAGTTCTTTGGATGTCTCACATATGCTTTCACCCAACCACATTCTCAAACATTTGCCATGGTCACAGGTCTATCCTGATGCATCACAGAGGTTTAAGGTGAAAGGACATTACATTTTCTCATGGGATATGTAGTAAAGCCAATAGTAGCAATGGGAACAAGACAGAGCTGAAATGTAATCTCCATAGACCTGTACAAAGTACAGTACATCTCCTGTACAAAGACATGCACAAAGAAAATATTTCAATTCAGCTCAAAATCTAACAAAATCATGCAAAATAACCATTTTGATTTGATTTTTTCCGATGAAAAAAAAAATTTAGTGAACTTAAAACTTTCCCACTACCTACTTCAATTTTGCAGAGACTTAATTTTCTGTTGATCAGATTGAAAAAAATCCTGACTAGTCAGGTTTGTAATGGTAAAGTCAGCCCTAGATATTAACTCAAGTGTCTGCAGAAAACAAGCAAAAATGAGCAAAAGATAACTAAAAACAGGACTGAACATTCATTGAATTTTGCTAAGTTAATAACGCTCTAGCAGCAACTTCAAGAGCAGTAGCAGCTGCTTACCCATGTTTTTCTTATGCAAGTAAGACTACCATAGGTTTCACCAAGACCTAAATATTTGCAGGGTGGTGTCCAGCCATAGTTTTCTAGGATGAATATACCATGTTGGATAATATTTTCAAATTTTCCAAAGCACGTAACAGAACAGCAAGCAATATCAGCAGAGTTGACGGCAGTATCATTTGCTTACCTGTGCCCTTTCAGATCTATAGGTACATCCTCATCGTAGAAATACATAATACAGGGAGCTGCATCAGTGAACCAAATGACAGGTCTACAAAGGAGGCAATCACCATTTCTTTGGCTGTACCAGGAAAATGGGCTCATTACTGATCTTTCCAGGGGTTTACCCAGTACTGCCAGCTTTAAGAAATTCAATAATGTGCTAGTCCAATCAAAATGATAGAGAGATACAATACCTTGGCTGACAAAATCATATGGCTCCAGGAGCAGATGCTTTAAGGGAAGGATAACACTTCTTGAAGTGAGATCCCAGCAGAGGTGCCAATATGTCTTCATAGGCTGGAGTGCCACAGGACAGACTTGAATTAGCAAAGATCAGAAACCACAAGTTTTAGGAAGAAGAGATTCTTACTGTGTGTTAAAAAGCGTGTCAACAGCCAGAATGTGAATATCCAGTACAGGGGCTTTAACGTGACTGTCTCACTTTCAATCTGGGTCGCATATATTCTACCCCAGCCCACAAGTGCTTCAGGTTATGGTTTTATCCATAAGGATCAGCAGGATACATCCATGTATCACCTTCAAAGTGACCTTAGTTTTTGTGTTTCAAGTATAGTAGAGGCCTGGTTAACTAGCTCCAAAACCCGCCATGAACAAAAGAAGAAAGTAAGAAAAGTATGGCCATGGTCCAGCCTGCAAATAAAGGAAGAAATCTCCCGTAACAGGAATGTTTAAAAATAAAAACCCTATAACTGTAACCTGGCTGTGTAATTTATATGTATTGGGAATCTTTCCGCTGGCCAGAGATGCTATAATTATACTACAGGAATCTGACTATGAATTTGGCATATCAGTTTTGAAAACATGCCCCAGGGTTTCCAAGCTGCCATAATTTTACTTGAGCAGTAATGGAATAAATACAATCTAGATACACGTTGCTGTTCTTCAGCATAACTACTTCTTCAGGCAGATTTACCATAACACACTCTGAACAGAAAAACTATGGCTCATTTACAAATGTAATTTCAATTGAGGATAGTTTTCCAATCTTCTTTCATTTGAGTCTCAATTGAACTTCTTCTCCTTTTTGATGGCATGATTAGACATTGTGAGAGCTGTTGCAGATTAGTCAAGCACAGAGAGAGTAAATTGGGAAGGATGTTTTATCAGTGCACGTCACAATATATGAAAGCAGATGTGTATGCTCTGAGCTGTTCCCTCAAATTACTGTTATGGAATAATTTAGCCCTTTTGATTCTCACAGATTACTGCTTCCACTGATCATGCTGTCAAAATCAAAGTGAGCACTTCATTCCGCTTTTATTCATGCCAGATCTATTTTGCTTTCATAATGAGCAGATATTACCACTGCACAAAGAGGATAAAGACATTCACAGTGATAGATAGGCGAGAGATTAAATGGGATCTTTATGACTTCTTCAGCCATCAGTTTTGACTGTGCGATAAGACGAGTCGAGTTGGGCACTGATTTGTTCTTTATTGGAGCCAATATTAGCATGAGCTTACCAGTGCACAGTCTGATAAAATCCATTTAAGGTGGACTCTGTATAACAATTCATGAGTTACAAGAACTTTACAATTCCAAAGCATATCAAAATCAATTCTGATCTGTTTCAAGGCAAAGGTATTTGTGTACTTAGCACACTTACGTAATTTACTATTACTCTGGATTATGAGTGGGCCCAAAAGCACCAGGCAAAGTTGGAATCTCACTGAATTTGATTTTGTTCCGATCCTTGCTGAGAGACCACTCTGCACTCTCTGCCAGTTTTTCTTCGTAGGGTAGCCATGACCCTACCCATGGCTCCCTCTGCATGTAGAGACCCCATGAGGACTCTACAAATCTTCCAGTCCTATGCAAGACTGCTCAGTACCATGCAGTTATTCACTTCAGGCAACATCAGAAGCATGTTTCACATCTGTTAAACCAGCACACACAACACAGACACAAGGCAGGGAACTGGTTTTTATCTTTCCTTCGCTTTTATTATGATGAAATAGCTCAACTGCTTGGACAAAAATATTTTCTTTGTGCATTTTCAGGGTGATAAGGAAGCAGCCGGTTGATACGTACTTCTGTAGGGAAGTAAACAGACAATAACCACTCCCTGTGATGACCTGGCTGTACATGTCATTTCTTGCATCTGTAATTATAACATATATATGTAATTACCATTCATATATTAGCCAATATTTTATTTCAAAGTATAAGTTCAACTAACTCAATAGACATCATGGTAGTGAATATAGTCCTGTACGATCAAAATGGACAAATTATACCAGTTCAGTGTTTTTTTGGATCAAGTTATATCTTATTACTTTTTTCATGCACTGGAATATTAAGATAGTCTCAGTGGAAACCAACATTTGCTGTCTTCTCCAGTTCTCCAAGATGGCTTTGATTCCCGATGCTGTTCTCTGTTGTGATATAATGCAGCAGAATCTATCTTGACTTAAAAGGACAAGCATGTGTCCATGTATTCAAGGGATTATTTACTCTCCTCTGTTTTCAACTATCTTTCCTGTAGTCTTCACTTGAATGTGCAGTAAGCAATAAAGTTCTTGCCAACATAAAATAGTCTTAAGTAGGCAGGTACTATAAGAGCGGTGAAGTAGGATCACTCTGAATGTCTTTAACAATAAACACCTTCACAGCCACCTGCCAAAATGTCTTTTGTTTGTTCAGCCTTATTTTTCACATTTTAGAATTAAATATGGAGAATTATGAGTGGATTATCAGGGAACTTTAACATTCATGGGGAATTACAGAACTAAGGAGGCCCCCAGCCCAAGCAGGAATTGGGATAATGTACCCCTTCCAATGAATAAGCCAAATCCCCAAATTCTATGGAAAATATTTCAAATAAATACCATTGGACGAAATAAAAATTTGTATGGACAACTCAAGAATGCCAAGGCTGAAAAAAGCATAATAGTACCCAAACCTAGATAAATGAAACATCCAGAAGCAATGATTCCCTTTACAATATGGATAATCTGTATTAACAGACAGGTGAATAGAAAATCAATGATAGAACAACACCCACACAAAGTTCACACTAATCCTCAGTTAGAAGAAGTGATGAGCGCTCTCGTCACTGAATGAATTCAAGGGGACCAACAGGTCCTTGTCATTAGCCATCTTATAATTTCTTCTTATTTTAAACTCCGTCACAAATTTAATATTTGGACCAAATTTACTAGCTATTTTTTACAATTCACAGGTTTTCTGAGAAAAAAAGGCCTGATCAGATCTGTTGTTTTGCTTTAAGGTAATAAGAAATCTACAGTTTTGAGATAGCAACTGATGATTTCAATTAAGTCAACATCATTCCTTTGCACAGGCCATACAACCCCAAATATACAGGCTGTGCCTCCACCATATAACACCCCAGATTAAGATTGACAAATGACAAGCTTTTCTCATTCTGCCTTGTATTACCAATATCCTGTAGGTAACAGTCATAAACACTTTTCTTGTATTCATCCGTGAAAAGACAACCCCCCTGTGCTCTTAAACGACTGGGGATAGATGACTCTGTCTCCAACCCAGTCGACAGTGCTGACCAGAGGCAGGGCAACTGCAAGATACATGTCCTTGCAGGCTGTGGTGGCAGCTGCATTACAAGTATATGCCAGCATAGAAGAACCTATCAGGAAAAAAACAACTATCAAATGGGTCACTGCACCTTGCCGTACACATCTTAATGTTCCTTAGCACATAAAATCCATCTTTTCTTAGGCAATCAGGGAGTGAATTAAAAGAGCTCTTTAAAAGAACCCCGTACTGGGGACATCTTATGGGAATTAAATTTATACCAGTGAAAAAGTTCTTGCTTAACTTAGCCTTACTTCTACTCATCTGAAAGAATACAAATGGATCCAAGATATGTAGTTTACCTGTTACTTTACAAATCCACAGATGGCATAAATGCTTTAACTGCCTGTGCCTCTTAGCAAGAAACTGAGGAGGATTCCCCACTGCGGTTATAGGAAGAGGCTGGAGAATTGGGGTGAGGTTCTGGTTCTGTTGGGCAAGACACTTTGATCTGCATCTCAGTGCCTTAAGTTTAATGATATATAATTTCTTCTCTCTTTCTCATTTACTTCTATTTTAATTTCATCGGAGAAACGACTGTCTTTAAACACCTACAAAATCAGCACTACACAAATGGGCTAAAGTATAAATACAAGAAGAGTTACAAAAATGTGAATGATAAATTTGCATACATGTGGGCATCTTTCTTCCAGACAAAACATTTTGTCATAACTCTTCCTCAGCTTCCCATCCCGTAAAATGAGGATAATCATAATTATCTCATTGGCATGGAGACAAATTAACCACTCTTCAAGAAATGCCATAAGAGCTTTGTATGATTTGTGTTACAGAAGCACAAAATATGAACAGAAAGATGATAAACGAATAATGCAGCAAAGGAAGTTAGCATTGTAGGAGTAAGATACCCAGTCCTGGAAATGCAGTTGAATGTGAAGCCTGGGGAAACTCGGTAAGTATTTGATATGGCAATCACAAATGTATCTGATAGAAAGTACTGCTGTAAAAACAATCATAGCCATGCAGAGTAGATGCCATTAAATAAGATGACGGTGTGATCTGTGCCAACGTTATAAGATTGGCTTATTCTGTGTCTGCTGCTGCTTACTGTGTTAATTGCCATCAGTAAATCATTTTACAGCTTTGATATGTAGTGGCTGGGTATTTGGCATAAGTTCCCAAACTTCTAAACCAATGCCCAGAGCAAACCTTACCCGAGAGGTGGAGCTTGGCATGGGAGACTGTGCTAGCCACCTTTCCAGACTTACAGCAGTGCCATGTACCTGGAGCATGTTTGGGACGGCCAACAGCAGCTCCTCCTGCCCCGCAGCACCAGGGGCCTTCATGCAGCTGGCCACAGCACTGGGACCTATAGCACAGGCTCATATCAAAGGCATTGCCCTGACCACAGTTGAGAACATCTGGATTGAAGCTTAATTGGGATGACATTAAAAAATAGTCATGATTTCTGACATGAATTAATTATGGGCTGGTGCCATTTGCAGAAGAACAGTCTTATCTTTGCTAAAGTTGCCTTAAGGAGATAAGGAAACACATTAAGAAGGAACCTAAGCCATTATTCCAGCTAAAAACCAAGGTGCTCAAAATAAAATATCATCACGTTGAAGGATTAGTGGCCATTACTGCAGGTAGGTATGTGCCATATGATGAATGCTATACCCAATTGATGCCGTTTGTCTACACTAGTCTTAAAAGGAGACATTTGTAAACAGAAATGTATCCAAAGGCCAGGGAAACATGGCTTTCATGGACAGTGAATTGTCAACATACCTGAGAGGTTTATAGAAAAGGGGATCATCTGGGATGAGTTATTTGTATGTCATTTTACACTCCATAGAGATGAAAGCAGAAGAAATGAGAAAATATGGCATTGTGAGTTAATATAAATCTTTCTGAAGCTATGAAAGTAGCTTCTCAATCAAGTTTAGCCCAAAAGAACCATTAAGTTCTTAAGTCATAAGCATATGGCAAGATGTAAATGAAAATTGTTCATGTGACCTAATATGCTTCCTTTATAACAGATGTAAGATGTCCAGGACCCAAAGCATTGGTGAGAAGAATTGTTTTTCTGCTTTTATTCATCAAAGAAATAGCCAAAAGACCAGACTAAGAAAGAGCTTCGTAAGTAGTGTGGCCCTTAGGAAAAGCCTTAAGGAAAAGAGAGTTTGTTGTTGCCCAAGTGTTGTCTTAGAGAGATTTGGAGTGATGAGAAGCGACAGCAGCTCCTGTTGCCTGTCTTCTGCCCAATTCAAGGACGCAAGGCAGTGCAGCCTTTGTACATAGACTGGAGCAGAGGTTCCCACAGCCCACTCCTTTATTAATTAACCTTACAGGAGCCATCCACGGAGCCTCGGCTGGGTGCTGAGAACAAAAAAAGTCACAATAAGGGATGCACAATCAAGGAGGGTCACTGCCTGGGATGGGCACAGGCAGTGACAGGGAGAAGCAGACATCACCAGAATCACCAAATGGGGAAAGAGATGCCTGTGCCTTCCCCCTCTCCCCTGATCTGCAGCAAATATGTTACCAGGGTCGCCTCTGTCACCGCCCCGTGAGCCCATGTCCCCAGAGTGTCAGAGTGAGGGCTGTGCCATAGAGCAGATACAGCCCTGCCCTAGTGCCTTTGGGCAGCAAGGCAGCTTAAAAGAAGACCAACAGATTATATTTGCACTAAAGACTCTCGTGAAATCATGTGAGCAATCTGCATTTGGGTAAATTTGTTGCCATTTTGCATTCGGCAAATACGGTGTTTGTAATTGCCATGTTGTTGTGCCTCTCACAAAAGGCAGGGATGATGGACAGCATGCAACACCATGTCCTTCACACCAAACATGCTTCTCCTGTCCATGCTGAGGAGCACGGGCAGACTGCTGTGAACGGCATTGTTTAATTTGCTTTTGAATGACCCTCTGGCCATTTAATAACTTCTCCTGTTCCTGATTTAAACTACTATCACAGTTTAAAGTTTTAGCAGGGGAGAAGCAAAGCCACGAAAAAAGTAAAAACCAAAATGCTTCAGAGAACTAGAAGATGAAAGGAAGAAAAACAGCTGCTCCTGATGTTAAATTCAACAACAGTAAATCCCCTTCTTTTTTCCAGGAGTTTTTTCCAGAAATAATTTACTGTCCAAAACCTATCTCAAGGCATACAAATCAATCTGTATTGAGCCTGCCTGCCATTAGAGAAGATCCAGAGGGGGGAAAAATAAAAATGGACTGCAAATAGTTGCTTTGTGACACATTTTTCACTTTGAAGATGTCTGTAATTTATGTGGGTCACAAAGTTTAAGCAAAAGTCCAAGTTGTCCTTCTGATGATGGTCCCCGTTCTGCAGTAAGGCCAATGGACTAGCAGGGGTTGGTCACTGCTGCAGAGGATCTGGCTCTGGAGTTGGCAGATGTGCTCAGCTTGGTCCTGAAGCTGCAGCAAGCCTAAACCACATACTGACAACTAATACCACAAACAGTCACCAAAACAAGGCTGTGCTGTTTCACCCCCGATTCCAGGACAAAAGCAGCTCCCTTTGGTCCTACCAGTGTGTTTTAAATACTTTGATAAAGTTTCCACCTTAAGGATTGTGGGGAGGAAAAAATAGAAAAGCAAATTGCAGAATGTAGACTGAAGTACTTGCGATCCTTGTGACAAATACTAATGTATAAATCAGCAGCCCAATCCAGGCCCGGGCCGCTGATCATGTTCTTTGCTGAAATGTCACCTGTTCCTATCTAACGATTTGCATAATGCAAAGCTTCTCACTCGTAAAATACAGATTAAGAGGGGAAGCAAAGAGTCATTCTCGAACCATGGAGCCATTTCAAACAAAAAAAAAAAAAAAAGAAGCAGTCTTTACTATTAACCCTGTCATAGCCACAGGCTTTATTTCCCTTTTTTGCATTTGAAACGATAGCTCCGTTTGGAAAGGAAAATAATCAGTTAGATCCAGCTGCGCCTTTTTTATTTGTGTGCTTCATTTCTGTTAGACTCTCAAATTCAACAGGAACAGAACTGAAATAATAAACCATTTAACACTGGAACGTTAGTGAAACATTTAACTGGTCTCAAGGAGCCTGTCTGAAATGCATGGACATCTGTTGACAGACTCCTGTCAACTACAATGGGGTGAGGCTTTAGTAGCCATTTTGAGGAAGTTCCTTTACTATTTCTTTCCCCATACTTTTTAATTTACCATAAGGTGTATGTCTCTGAGTGTTATCTCACTGCCTAGGAAGAAGGGGGGCTTTTTTTTTTTCCTTTTCCTGCAGTGAAGACTACAGTGCTTACGGCCACACAAAATTCTTTTAAATCAGCTTTATGCAATGTTAGCTTTATATTGCTAATAAAAAGCATTCAGAGTGCAGCTGTAGTGACAGATACAAAAATAGGAAGGTATGCTGAACTGAATGTTTCAGGATTGAAAACAATTCTAATAATTAAAGATTAGGATGAGGCTTATCCTTTCCCACGTTATCCTAACAAAGACTTGTCTCCTGCAGGGCTCTCAGTTCTTCCTATAAGCAGCAGGTCTTGGCCATCACCAGAAACTGGGTGCTGAGGTTCATTGGGCTCAGGCTGGCAAGCCCTTTGCTCCAACTGACTGTGCTGTTCTGAGGCAGAGTTTGTGTTATTCAAGGGATGAAGGCTGTTTTCTTGCAAGAACTTCAAACTTGCATATGCATGTATAATGCTACAAGGCGGCCATGGTCCTGACTGCAGCATGTGCCGCATCTTCTCCCTCAGGAGAGTTGCGTCTGGCAAACCCCCTGCCCAAGCCATTTGGCCTCGGCAAGGCGTTTAAAATAGTTTAAGATCTCCATACCTAAAAGACAACTTCCTTCTGCGCACCATCGTGACAAGATGGGAGATGGGAGCACATGCTGATGCTGCCACGTCCTGTGTTTGATCGCCTGCAGAGCAGCGGTGGGGGATTTTCAGAGGAACGGGGTTTATTCTGGTGTTCCCCACCGGGCTGCCAGTGCCCAAGCCCATTAACCTTCAAGGAATGGTTCAAAGCTTATCAATTTTCTTGTGGTCCTGAACTGCAAGTTGCTGAAGTCTCTTTGATTTGGCAAGAGAGGGTGTTTAATATGTCGTACTGAGTTTGCTGCACCCCACTGCCCGTGCAGGTGCTTCTCTTTCGTTCAGGAGGCTGCATTTGTTCTCTCACACTGATTAAAGTGTTTCATGTTTTTTCCCTCATGTTTAAATCCCGGGGAAAATAAATAAGCAAACCTGAGCCTAAGGTGCAATAATAAACACTAAGGCTATAGCCATTTCTTATAAGCATACCCATAGGCAGGAGTGGCATGCATGCTACTTGCATGACTAAAGATTGGGCCAATTACTGTAGGATAAGGCAGAAAGCTTTGAAATATTAGATATTTTCTGCTTATTCAGAGATACTTTTCTGAATAGAAAGTATGAACAGGAATATGAGTTTGAAAATAACCTGAAGTTTTAAGAGACCTTAGAGAAGAAAATGTGGTAAAACTGGTAATATTTAAGACTTGCAGAGGTCACATAGGAGCAAAAGCTCTTACATGATGCTGGAAGATTGGTTTAGACATAAAATTCAACACTGATTTCCATGGGACTCACGAAACAGGCTTTCCAGAAAACCTCCTGAGTCCATCTCCTTATGTCTAAGAGATAACCCTTTCCCACCGAGGGTTACTCCCCTACTTACTGCCTGTTTTCACAAAACTTGTCAGAAATTTCTGTAACCTTATCAGTTCAGTCAAGACTGTCCAAAAATTGTGACAAAAACATGGACAAGCGGTGACATACAGAACAGGACTTCATGGAAATGAAGCTAAATATGGAAAATAAGGAGATGCAGCTGATGAGAAGGAACTGGAAAGGGGGTATCAGAGACAAATTTTGCATAGCTACATCAGAGAATTTTACATAAGCTTAACTATAGATCATGGCAAAGGGTGGAAAGTGTATTACTGTTTTCTCCCTCCTTAATCTTCTCATTTTATAGTTGATCTTTCAATATCCAGTCTAAAAAGAGATACTTTCTGAAGTCAAGGGTAAGAATATAGGGCTTAGAGAAAAGTAACTTGGAAGAGAATCTAACTAGATTCTAAGCACTGATGGCCATGAGGACTGCCAAAAAGATGTTGTTTTGTAATATTTTTAATAAAAATAGGCACAACTACTATACAAACATTAACAAAAGTTACTGGGAATATTTCCCTATGGACTGTCCATGACCATCTCTTCTTCCAGGTTCTTCTAGCTTTCTGATGTGGCATAGGGAGGTAGAGAAAGGTGAGAATAAAGCTAAGGAGGGACAGACTCCGTTACATCTGGACTTTCCCCTCTTGCATCACCACTTTTTTCTCCGTTAGTGATTCTTGATCCCATTGTCATCTTCACTCTTGAGAATCTGCTGGCTGTTCGCCCTATAGTGCATCCTCTTCCTGGAAGTCTATGGACTAGATAGTCTAATAGGTCTTTTCCATCTCACAATCCGTGATTTTTGTCTTTATACAGTACTTTACTCCCTGTTTCCCCTTTCATCTCCTGCTGTAAATTGAGACTGGCTGAGGGGAGGCTTAAAAGAGAATGAACTGTCACTTAAACTCTCTGCATCACTCAGTCATTCTTATAAACAGGGATCTCACATGGCTTCAGCTCTGTCAGGAAAGCTAAGCCTCTCAGAATTTCTCAATATTCAAGATGTGCAGAATAAATTACAAAGAGCAGGTTTATCCACAAATATTTGTCTTTCAGAAGTAGCATCGCAGCTCAAAGGTGCTTGCAGCATGCACACTGACACACACACACACACACACAGAGCCTTCAGAAGCCTCAGCGCTTCCAAAAACGCAGCCTCATTGTCCAACATCTTTCCATAAAAGCTGGGGGAATTTTTACATAAGTGTTTTATTGCATAAAGAGAACTGTGGGATTCTGTAGCCTGATCTGCAGTTGGCATAAGGCTCTATATACCAGTGTCTTCTCTGGAGACAGGCTAAATTACCAAATCTAAATTCTGTCTTAATTTGCACTGTACTTTTAGGATTACGGACTGCCTTTGACACTGGGAGAATTCATTCCCAAGATCCATCCTGTTGCACTTTTAAATGCAGAGTCTATTATGCTAGCTCTATTCCTCCCACAGCTGAAACTGAGCTATCTATAGCCACACTTAATTAACACAGGCCTCTTTAATTGACATCCCTTAGCTTCATAGAAAGGCTACCACTTATTTGTGTCCGATGTGGGCAAAGCCGGGCAACGGCTGCGGCGCAGCTGGGCGGGCACAGTGCTGTCAGCCGTGCTGCTGCCTCACTGCCGCGGCTCTGCTCTCAGAGCATCAACGGCAGAACGGCAGGGAATATTGACTTCTGGTGAGCATTGCAAGGATCCAAAGCAGCAAAACGCTTAAATAGAGGTTTAAGTCACAAAGTTAATTGCTGAATGGGGAGCAGAGCCGAGCACTGCCATCTCTATGATACTTTTCCTGATGGAAGAAGTAGACTTTTATATTTTCTGTAGCACTATGTAATATATTCCCGCCTGTTTGTATTCCACTAAAATTTCTAAACCTTTTTTAGCATTGCCATTGCTCAGACCCTTTCATCTTATTTTATAGCGATATCTAGGATTACCATTCTCCACTTACATTTATCCAAGTTAAACATTGTTTTGCACAAGCTGTCTATACAAAATAATAAACTCATTAGTGATTGCTGTGCTTGAGTCCAAGCAAAAGGTGAGCTGCTTTTCTACTCTATTGAGAATTCTTTAATCTTCAGAAAAAAAGATGGAGAAACAGACATGGGGAGAGAATAAAATGGGTTGCAGGTTCAATGGGTATTATCTGAAATATTTAATAACTCTAGTATCACAACTCTTTGTTTATAATTCTGTCCAAAAGAATAGATGTGATATGATCCTTCTCTCTGTGGTTTTTTTTTTGTTTGGTTGGGGGTTTTTTTTGGACAACAACTGATCAAGAAAAGTGAGTGATTTTCCCCTCCAGTTCTTTCCCTCTGCTTCTGTCTCTTGAGAACAATTCCTTTGCTGATTCTTGCAGCTGAGATTACGGTCCCATTTCTAATCAGTTACAGGATGCATTTGTCTGTCTTGAAGTGGGCCAATGTGCAGACAAATAATAAGATTATTTACTTTCTGTGCTCAGTTACAGTAAAGAATTCAAGTTTACATAAACATCATGTACTGATCAGGTTCTTTCTTATAAACATCTCAAAGGTAAGCTGCTTGTTATTTCATTGAAACTGTAGGATTTTCCCTGCAGATACTTCTTACGTTTTCTAGGATATGAAAATCTGCATTAGACAATAACCTGAGGTATAGAACTGCACAGACCTGAGAGGCAGAGAATGTTAGACAAAATGCCCCAAATGAGGTTTAAACCATCTGATATTGAAAGCAGCATATTGCATTTGCTTTCATATAGCGAATCTTAGAATCTTTTTTACCTCTAGTAAATTTTAAGGTCAACTCCACTGTGTTTTTACCAAAAACCACTAAGGAAAAACACAATAGGAAGCAGAAGAAAATATTTTTTTGTCCCTGATTTTTCCCTTGAATGGAGGTAATCTGCTAGAATTTGCATTTTACACTCGGGGGCCCAGTTCCCTCTCTCCCGCCTGAACCACTCACCCCTGCTGTAGAAGTCAATGGGTGTTCGGTGCTCCTTGCTGAGGCAGAATTGATTCGTTTGTGTTTCAGAGGCTTATAGCTCAGCTCTTTGCAGTGCAAATAAATCGACAACTTTTCCAAACTATGGACAACCTGCTTTCTCCCTGTAATCTTAGATAATATGTATGTGATATATGCATATTATAGAATAAAATATTTCTGTTGGAAGGGACCTGCAATGATCAGTCGGAAGGGACCTGCTGATAACAACTGCCTGTTATCAGCATCTTACCTGTTAAAAGCAAAAAGAAATCCCAAAAACATGGGAAAAAAAGTGAAAAAAGTGAAGGTTTTATGTCTGTACAGATAATACTAGGGGAAGTAATATCTATGATACTTTGATCCCTGACACCCCTTTCTTACTAGCCCAGTAGTCACCCAGCCCCTGGTTTGGTGTGGGTTGCCTCAGAGGGCAAGCTGTTGGCAGATCTGTTTTTAAGCAGAAATATTTTAAAGGAGTATGTATTATCTGTGGTGCAGTTCATAACTTTTTCATTGTAGATGTTTGGTTAAGATATCTGAAAGGAGGGAGAATCGCCTCTTTAACATATTTAGAGCCACCCTGTGGTCCCTCTCTGGATATCTCCTTCACCCTCTCCTCCTGGGAGCTGACAGAGGTTTGATGCCTCTCAGGCATCCGTGTGCTGAGGGCTGCTCCCATCATACCAGGCACTGCCATCCCCCCGTACCCCACCACCAATACAGAGACCTGAAGGGAACTTGCCTTATTCTTTGATTACCAGCTTTTTTTCTGGACTGAGGCAACGTAGGCTCCTGCTTCTCAATATGGTCTCCCAGACTATATCTTAAAAATATTTAATAGAAGTTAAATAAGACGAAAAGAGTAGAGAGCGTGAAGGCAGCCTGCCCTTCAGCCTTTCCATCCAGTTTCAGAAAGCTGGAACCTGGTGATGTTTTTAGTATTTTTCCAAACCAAACGAGAGACTTAGCCATCTGTACCACAGGACAATGGTGACAAAAATTTCCTACAGCGTATCTGAAATACTGATTCACAATGCAGACAGTAATGAATGGATTTCCAACTTGTGCAATAGTTCTGGTTAAAAAAAAAAGAAAAAGTGTCATAATACTACCTTCTCATAAATGTCCTTTTAACAAATATTCAAAGCAACATATGGTGGCACTGCCTTGGCTCAGTAAAACATTTTTATGGGATAACTTTAACGTATAAAGTCCTAAGATTATTAATATTTTTAAAGCTAAACAAACCTTGAGTCAAGGTCCAAGATTTTTCCTGAGATTTTATTTCTGTTGATGCAGGAGAGGTAACAGTGGGAGTCAGGCAGGGCAAGATGTCTCCGAGTGAATTGAGCTGTCTATAAAATTTAAGTCAATAACAAACTCATTCGTCTGCTCCTGTCATAGCCTAAGGAGGGCAATGGGCAAATCTGTGGCACAATTCATAGGTGCCTGCAATAGGTTTGATAATCCATGCCCTGGAAGTGCTTCTCCAACAACTCTGCAGGTGAGCCATCTCCACTGCAGGTATCTAGATGACAAGTTCCAACACAAGGTGAAATTACTGCTGCCTATGCTCTCTGCAGATGTTTTCTCATCTCTGACAGCATCAATAATTGAGGTTTGCTTGTGCAAAAATTTAAACTAATATAGCTAAAGGTGTGTTTAAAGCCGATTTAAATATAGGGTGGAAAACATAGATGTCCTTAAATCAACCTAGAACTTCTCACATTTCCTTACCGCTTTCAAGTGCAGGGGTTTGTACCAGTATAATTTTTAGCTCTGTGAAAGACTAAATTTTTTCCCTTAATTAGGCTCTGTCAAAGCCTCCTGAAGTCAATGAGAGTCTTTTCACCTACTTCATTAGATTTTGGGTCAGCTCAAATCCTTCAGTTCATGACCTGTAATGATTCCAGTAGGCTCCAGTGAAGCAGCACACTGAGCACCACCACCCATACACAAATGTACATGTTCACCTCCCACTGCATTCCCCAAGCTACTATTTGCTGTTTTCTTAATATGTGGCAAATTTCCCACCCCAGCCATGGTGAAGAAGGTGAAGAGCCTGGAAACATGCTGGCACTGAATTGCTTTCATCTTCCTCCCATTCAGAGGGAGATCCCACCAGTAGCTTAAGAAGCAAGATATTTATTTTATTTGCATTTGAAAACAGGAGGGGAAAAAAAAAAAAAGGCTTTTTCCCCTCCTTGGGATAAAAGGACACTTTAGGTGGACCTCATGGGGTTGTTGAATACATTCTTTTCTCTCCATGGATGTCTCTATCCAAGCAGCACTGCAAGAGTACCTGTGTGCTCAGGCAGTTCCCCCAGGTTGGGGCTCAAGTCCAGTTCTCCCATACCACTGTTCCCAACCCAGGAGCTGCCATAGGCACATGTCGAACTTATCTTTGCTCAATACGATCTGTCCTGGAGACAACACAGCATGGGCAGAAAAGGGGAAAATTTTTTGCCCTAATCACATGCAAGAGCCAGGACATGACCTCTGGAAAAGACCATGGAGAATACTCATAGAAAAGAAATGTCTAAATACGTCTAAGAGGGTATGACAGGACTATCCATCCCACAGGACAGGCAGAACACAGAGCAGAGAGGAAAAATCTCACTTGGAGCTCAGACACAGCCCAGTTACCATGTTACATCAGCAGACGTCGTCGCAGGTCGGAGCAGGTTTGGAGGCACCTCTCCAAAATGAACCTGTACTGCTGACGTGCAGGAATAGGATGGCACATCAGAGCAGCCAGCACTGGAGTCAGAAGAGGAAGGAGCAGATAGGGCTTTGTACATTATGGAAAGCAAATGAAGAAGAAGGAGCAAGAAGGAGAACAGCTTGGTCCATGCAAGGAGACTGAACACGTGGGCAAAGCTAGCATGGGGATGTGGAAAAGAGAGGAGAAGAGAAGGACTGATCCAGGCAAGTAGGGAAGACTTAGCCCAGTTGGGCCTCAGTGGGTCAGGATGGAAGGGGAAAGCAAGGAGAAGGAGGAGAGGCTTTGCCCCCCGGGCTAGAGGAGGAGGAAGGCGCCGGAGAGAGGTAGTTAATAGACCGCACTCGGCTGCCTCCCGAGGGATGAGCGC
>NW_009231674.1:57535-75035 GCF_000690835.1 Fulmarus glacialis
CGGCTGAACCCCACAACTACACGCTAGGATTGCTGTGTGCCCCTTGATAACTCACAGCTGCTGATAAAGTCCACTGGTAATGGCTTTTTGCTAATGAGAAAAGTGCCGCTGATTATGACAAATAGCCTTGGACCAACAGGCTAAGCTGCTACATAGGCTCCCAATTGTCAGTCTGGGTGATTTTTGCATTTCATTATTTCTTTCCTGACGTCCTGGCTCCTTCTATCCTTAACGTACTCCCAGAGCCGCGTGTCACAATTTTAATAACACTTCTTTATCTCAATTTTTTCCCCCTCTCTCCATGGGAGCTGGAAACAAAAGGCTGTTACAGAAATAATGTTTAACCTCGCTGGTGTGCTGCAGCGAAAGAAACCCCACAGCTATTGTTCAAGAATTAAAAAGGCGTAAATAGGGCACACGGAGCCCATTCAACCCTTAAAGACAGACTTTTAAAAATACCTATTATTACTATTATTTAGAGCCCTTTCATGCACAGTTTCGAGGCCTGCGATGTTCCCTTTCTCTTCTCCTGTGACAAAGGTATAGCACATATCTAAGCACAGAGAATGAAACCTTTGTGGACAGTGACACCATCTCGCTGTTTTGAATGCTTTCTAAAAATAGCAATATTATTTTAGAATGGAGAACAAAAAAAAAAAAAAGCCATCAGGGATTCAGAGTAAACCTGCTGTCTTCTTTGCAATTGGTTACAAATCATCTGTCATTAAAAAAATGAAAGCTGAAGACTATTGGGTGGGTACAGCAGAACCAAGGCCAATGTCTGCCCTAAGACTAGGTGTAAAAATGATGCTTTTCTGCCCTTAAGCTCAAAAAACAGCAGCAAACAACTGAAGTTCACCGAGTTCTCTCCTGCTCTCATATCACTAGGATTTCCCAAAGGAGATCTCTGCTTTGGAGGTTATATTGCTGCCTATGGTCCTTGACGTGCAAAATGGACTGATCCCAGTGCGGGTCCCTTGTGTGCCATCCTCGTGCTGCCTGCTGCGCTGCCCATCCATGCTGCCCACGACCTGGTGTCCTGCAAGAGGGAAAAGGGGCGAACCACAGCCCGCAGAAGCATCTTGCAGTGGTTGTGGGGAAAGTAGGGGCACATGGGTCGTGTTGGAGGCAGCACTTGAGCAATTGCGTTTTCAGACCCCGATGGCCTACTTGTAAATGCAAAACCAAGATACAAAGATGTTCCTGAAAGAAGAATTAAAGATCTGTGGCAGACAAAGCGGGGGCACAGGCGCTCTCCCCATCCCCATTAACTAGTCAGGCAGTGGGAGATTTTAAAAGACTGAATGATCAGGGGAGTCTGCAAAAGAATCAAGAGCTAAATCAGAGTTCAGAGCATGGGATTTAGCCGTACGACTGTTCTCCTTGTCTATCACTTGCATTTCTCTTTGTCTGCGATTTTATAAATTGCAGCACTAGAATAACATTTGCTTTACAAGTGTTATAGCTACATTACATCAGCGGCATTAAAATCATCCCAATTGGAAAAGAAAATTGAGCTTAAGCCTCTCTTAGTCCCTCTATGATACAGAACATGTAACTAAAGGATTCCTGCTTTGTTGTTTAAGCATCTTGAGAAATTTTGGGCTTTCTAAGCTTGTCATCCCAAACTGAAGGTGAGGAGAGATAAATCTTCAGTTAGGTTTTCCCTTCACTATTATCTCTTTACACTTTTCTTGAAAAACTTATGAATCATGAAAAAAGTTAAAAATACACAAGAAAATTATAGGACCTGTTTGGAGTTTGTTTACTTGAAATCTCCTTTGTCAACATCCTGGTTTTATAGTTGTCTATAAAGTCTAACTTGTCAAAAACATACAAAACATATGAAGTTATCGTACCAAGACTTAAAAAATAATCTTGTCTTCTATAAAATTAAATGTTTTCTGACTTTACGACAGAGTTCACTTTCTCATACTGCACAGCTTGATTATTTGAACATGATTATTATAAAGAAGTTTGCAAACTAGTTTTATTTGCTTCACCACAATTTCTGCTACTCCACAAGAAGAGTCTTCACAGTATTAATTTTATTCATGAGAGGAAAGTTTACTGGATAAAAATAAAACACACAGTTCACATAAGTAGTGTCAACTGTGAGCACTGGTGCAAGATCAGAGCCAGAAAATTAATGCACAATCAATTACAAAATCACTTGCAGAGCAACAGCCAGATAATAATCGCTCCCTTTGAGAAGGAAACCTTCATGAAATCCCGCTGTCCCTTCAAGACCCGCTTTGGTTTGCTCTAGCTGATAACCTGCTGAAAGTCATCTCTCATCCTGGGCTCTCTAAAGCAAAGCTGGAGGAATATTTCTCAGTGGGGCCATTTCTGGGATGGCATTTGTGACACACACACTTCTCCGGTTTTGAGTTTTACTGGATAATATTCCACCAACACTGAATTTTCATGTCTTAAAAATAAAAGTAGCAGGCAGGCTTTGACACTTAATTGCAGTCTTCTTCCTCACATAGTGCCATTGGTTTCAAGTCACTTACTTGAAGAGCGAACATTGAATCTAAAGGGCCTGTATTAAAATAATCCCTGCTGTTCCCCTTCAGCCAACCTCCAGCCTGCCTTTCTCCCTCTAAAATGTGGCCTTCCTTCATCCCTTACAAATGCCTGGAAAATGCCTAGAAGAGCACAGATGCCACTGTAAGAGAAATAAATACAGCCACAACTGAGGTCACACTTACAAAGTTTCTGACAGCTTAAGAGTTTTTAACATTTCAGTGAACATCTGGATTGTGAGCCAAATTTTGCTGCCGTTAACCTGGAAACTTTCAATTATATCTGAGAACCAGTAAAATCCCACCAGCAGCCAGAAATTTTATGGCATGCTAACCTGAACACATCTAATCTTAACAGCAAGAACAGATAAATGTTCCTAGTATTCATTAATTAAACAAACAGGAATTAAAACCTGATTTTTCAGATTTTTCTGCTTTTTGAACAGGTTTTGTTTTTTTTTTTTTGTTTTTTACACTCCATTTATTTGTGGAGTTTTTCTTGGATTGATAGATTTTTGTGTGTGGTAAGGTATTTATTCTTTCCTGTAAGAAAGCACTTCCCAAAATTCAGGTTCGTCTGCCATAAATGTGAGGGCATTGTTTTAAGGAAATATTTATATGTTTAGGTCTATTGACCATTTATACCATTATTTAAAGGGGTCATGGAAAAGGGCAGTGGTTATTAAAGCAGTGAGAGCGAGCAAAAGCAGGAGAGAGACAGAGGGAGCGAGAGGTAAGAAACTCATAATGGGATTTTTCATGTGGAACGATCATTTTATCTAATACGTCTGAAAATGTAATCCATTACTACTAATTACCATGCTGGCATTGAAATACAGGATCACACTTCCTCCAGATCCAGATAGGGGCCCAAATCTCTCCGCTCATTGTTCTTTCCATCCCACCTCGCCTCCCTCCCTTTCTGCTTCTCCAAGAAGAAATTCAGCCCTTCGGACATTAGTGAAGAAGGGCCCGAGGTCTCCCTATCGTCCTAAAGCAGAAGCTAAACAATATTAGCCAATCATTTTTGATAGATGAAGCATGGAAATTAGTTCCAGAGTTTAACTGATAACTGAAACCACACAGTTACATTCCATTATGGCAGCCTTAATTGATGAGCTCATTAAGCCCATTATTAGAGAAATTGATTTCAAATAGGCACTTAAAACTGGCTGGCAAAAGAAAAAGGTGAAGAGATACCGTACAATGTGAAGAAAGTAACTAAAATACATAATGAAGCAAGTAATTTTATAGGTTTGTTTAATGAAAGCCTCAAGAGCATATTAGTTGCTGTGTGGATTTTAAACACTCATTTTATGTACTAATAAAGCTCACGTCCATTATGGGAGTTCTGAATGCCTCCAATCTTTAATGCAGCTCTGCTACTAATTAATTAATTAACCCCAGCTGAAGCAATCAATTAGTCATGCAGAATCGACACTTTAAAGGTCTACCAGGTAGCACTGGGTACCAGCACAGAACAGTGGAAGCAAAGTTTCTTTTTAATTATTTTTATTTTGCTTTCAGCGTAACAGGAAAAAAACAAACAGGACTAAAATTTAAAAGCTGCATTAGCAGCATAGTAAAAATGGGTGATTAACACCCTGACCTTCGATTATTTCAGAAGATAAAGCAGTGGAACACTACTGGGAATTTTAGAGATGGGTTCGGATTGGAGATGCACAGCCTGGCCAGTTAATTTTTGATACGTTCATCTCAAACAGCCGCTACTGCTCAGATCAAATGCAGACTGCCGCAAGTTTCTGGACAGCTGCGTGGAAGCCCAATTTCATACCTGGGGGCTGAGAAACTAAGCACATGCAGTAAAGGTAGTAATAATAAATCTTCCAGAAGCAAATCTTCAATTTATAGTACTTATTTGGGAAAAGAAAAGCAGACAAACAAGCCCCTTGGTATTAACCCCTCTTGTGTATTTTGATTTCCTCCTTTTACCTTCTCTTGAATGCTAAAATGTAAAGCCTTTATCCAAAGGGCACTATATAAATGGCCCTTCATTAAATAAAGCTCATCAGCCATGACCGATTAACCTCAGTTGTAAAGTGAGATTGCTGTCTACGTGAGCTTAAGCGTGGATGAGATGCTTTGCTGGAAGACTGAAAGAGGATCTTTCCGCTGGGGTTAATTTGGAGGAAAAGCACAGGAGATTTCACTGAGGAGAGAGTTAAAAAATGGAACAAGTCAGACTGTATTTCTTCTTTGAAGGATCTATTATTGCTAATATTACGATTGTTGTTATTAGCAGTAATATCGACCTTCTCTTTAAACTGTTGAGTTTGGCCAGCTTGCTGGTTCGGTGCTGAGAACCCTTGGCAGAAGGTCCCTTGGTGATGTTGGAGTCAGTGGAATAACAGCCTGAGGGAAGTTCATTCCTGATAAATGCAGGGACATATAATTTTTCTTCGGCCTTGGGACCACATTTATTATTTTCAAGCCAGCTCCAAAAGGAGTCTGATAAAAGTCTGAGCAGACGACTTAGAGACTACGTATCCAACATTGCAATCTCGATTCTCACCTCATGTTTTGTAGCTACCTAACCCTGATAGTTTGTGGGCTCAGTAGACATCTGCAGTTCTAATTTAGGCATATGCCTTGTCTTCAGTGGCATTTGGAGACTGGGTAAAAAAGCATCTGCAATCCTGAATCTCAGCTTATTCCTGGCGCTTCTTATTCAGCACAGGTCCTTCTGAGATTGCATTTTAAGGTGCCCATGCTCTCCCTATGCCCTGCTCAAGGACCCTACAGGCTCTATCCAAGAGTTGGACTGTGCACCAAGGGCTGGACACCTAAACTGTTAGGCACTGCAACATCTAAGCATAGGTACCCAAGTCCTTTATTGGCTCTTGGATTTCATTCGTAGACTTGGCCCATATGGTGAATATTTGTTGGTGACACTAAGTTGGGAAAACTGTTCATATGGAGAAGTCTGGAATATCGAACAGAGACCTACCTGAAACAGTCCAAAATGCAATGTTGTGATCAAGAATTTCTGCTGCAAAGAGGAAGATTCTCAGATAGAATCAAGGCAGGAGGAGAAAGACCTGAAGGGAAATTAGTCACAGCGTGACTGACAGTGTGAGTGCCCATGCCAGCTCTTACGGTTTGCTGATCAATGCAAATACGATTCTAGACTGCATCAGGCAACATATTTGTAAGCAGAACTAAGGAACTATTGGATGTATGAACCCAGCACCAGACTTTATGTTAAAAAAGGAATATAGTTCCTAAAATCACATCCAGGAAAGATGAGTTCATGCTGAACTGAGGCAGAGAAAAGTTATGAAGATATCTTGAGAAATGGAGGCCTTTCTTTTTAAGAGAGCTTTGCTGCTTAGCCTAGCAAAATGAAGGCTGATATGTGATATAGTTCTCCCTATAAATATATCAAAAGAGCATCTTCTCCAGCAGAGAAAGCTGGTAGAAAATCTATTTAAGCTAAAGGGTAAAGTTGGCATGGCAGGAAACGCATACGAATAAATAATATTCAAATAATAAAATTCAGATTAGCCATAAATAAGTTTAGACTGAAAATTAGAAGAAATTTACCATCAGAGGTGTGAGATTTGGGAATAGCCCTCAAGTAGGAAAAGTCAGAGAAGGGAATCTAAAGGATTTCGGAAGGAACACTTATTTATGATAGTTTATGATAAAGACTATATGACCTGGTTGACTTTGATATGCCTCAGAGAGGATCCCCTTTCATTGCCTTTGAAGATTAAGCTTGCCGCACACAGCATCCAGGTGGGGTTTTTGACATTCTCATTGCTATGTGCATGTGTAGACATTGAAAACCATGAGCCGGAGGGATCTGCTTCGGTTGCTTAGAGCATTATCAGTCATTTGTATGACTGCAACCAGAAGGGCAGCCCTCTTTTTTGTCCCTGCTGCCCTTAGGTCTTCTCCAGTCCAGCTCAGTTTAAAATCCGTGCTGTTCCCTTTCTGAATTTATAGCGATGAATGACTGCTGAACTTAGCCTCTTTGGCTGTAAGAGGAAGGCAAGGTGGTGTCCCACCTCCTCTCTTGAATGACAGAAAGGCTGGGGCGTGCAATATTTATATTGCTGATAAGCAATGCAAGGAGTACAGCTGACATCAAACACGGATATGCTTGTGACCAGTTCACTTCCACACATTCGTCAGGGAGAGAACAGGTTTCATCATGTGGTCCAAATGACCTGCTACCTCTGTTAGCATGGCAGGGCCAGTGAAGATGCTGAATTGTGTCTGTCTTCTGTGTCACCAGCAAAATAGTCAGCGATCAGTCTGTATCATCTTCCTTACTGAGATATTTGAGCATGAAAAAGAGCTGAAAGCATTGGTTTGAGTTCCATACTGGAGTAAACAGCTCTGAAGTTAGAAAAGTCATATTTTGATTTGTAAATTCTGCACATTTGGCCTGGAAGTCATGGAGAGCAGCTAAATTTCAAGCCATTTACTTTTCAAAACAGAACTGCATGTAGTACAAGAAAATAGTTTGGGTTCTTCCTTTTCCTGTATTCGCTTGGTAGATTAGGGTATTACTATCATCTTTGCCTTCTTTCAGTTGGTGCTTTAGTGTCCTCATTTCTCTTTCTGTGGTTTCATGTGATTCCTCAGAGCTCAGGTTGCCTTGCGGCCAGGCATGAAAGTACGGACAGCACAAAATGAGCAAAGAATTTCAGTTGCTGTGTAACTTCCACCTGAAGACTGGCTGGACAAAGTTGGGTATGGCACATATGGAACACTGTGATCGTAAAAACTCTTGCAATTCGAGTGACAGCAGAGATATGCAATGATATGATTGAATTGATAAAGTCACAAGCTCAAACAGGTTCAATTCTGTGGAAGCCTGGATGATTCAAATACCAAAACCACACAGGTTAAAGATCTCTTAGTACATCTAAAAAAGACAGTATTAACTGAAAACTTCACAAATCAGCCACATGCCAACAGGAGAGCATCTTCAAAGCAGGACCAGGAGGTCCTTCCCACACTACCCCAAAGCAGTCTCCAATACGTTAACAGCCTAAGAAAACATATTCAAGATGTGCAGATTCCCAAAGCAAAATGCAAATTCAAGGTATCAGTAGTGAACCAGTTCTCCCCTAATTAGGAGGCAGGTTGCCTGCACAGCACCTGCACCGACTTTATCCTGCACTAGTGCAAAATTAGAGCTGTGCTACATTTTCCAGCTTTGTTTCCCAGAACTCCAAGTAAAAATATCATCACTTTACTCCTTTATCTCATTTTACGTTTGACAAAGTAATTATTTTTACTTCGGCGCAATCTGTTTTCCATACTGTTGATACAAAAACTATTGTTTTGCTAAGGGTGAACCTTTTTTAACTTAGAAATTGTGAGTATGTCTGAACACTAAGAAAATAATGTGTTTAAAATTTAGACATGTTGAGACCAGAATGAACATAAAGTAGCACATTAGGAAAGGGATAATGAAGGGCAAGTGACTGTTACAACCTTAAGGACATTGTTAGAATGAAGGTGGTCTGCGATGGTTCACTTTGCACTGAAATAATGTAGGAGCACTTGCATTGCAAGTGAAAACTTCTTGGAGCAGAGGGAGAACTGATTAGCTGGTGGATGGTAAATCTGAAACCACTACAGCAGAAAATATCTAAATAACAATTAGTGCAAATATTGATGGCACTAAGGGAGAAACAGAAGAGAAAGTGAAGGTTGTAAATAAAATTTTTTAAGAAGAGACAGTTGAGTATAAAGGCACAGATTACAAATAAAAAGAAGGCATAATGCCAAATACAGGACAAACATCACCAAATCTTATCAGGGACTGATTAGTGCCTGATTCATTCAAATCCTTCGTCTGTGAGAAACCACTAGGGATATGAATCCAAGCAGATTAGAATCAGTTGAAATATTAGCTTGAATACAAAGGCATAAAACCTCTAAACATCACTCTGGTAAACAGGCTTTATATACCAGGGCTGATTGTGACCTGCCTGCTCATATGGTGCAGAGGATGAAGCCTAAGACAATCATGTTTCTGATTTCATGCCAGTTTTAGGCTTATGTAATTCCAATGCTGATCCAGAGTACACAGACAGAATAATTGCTCTTTGAAAAAGAAGGGAAAATGACATCTCCTCAGTTAAAATATTCTTGTTTCATCATCTCACTCCTTAATTTTGATACCAGATATTTGGTAGTAGTTTTGGAAGATTTCTTTCATCAGCTGAATTCAAAGTGCGAATGGATCCAATTTCAATTTGCTGTTTAAGATACTACAGGACTGCATCCAGTGTTGACCACTGTCCCCACCACAGAGCTCTCCATCCTGAGCTGTTTGCCCGTGCTCTTTGTTGTGAACTTCTTCAGCCCATGGAGGAGCACACTTCAACACATGACATAGTTAATGACCATTTATTTACAGGATTCAGTCCAAAATTAAAGGAAAAAAATCTCAGTTCCAAGTCAGCTAAGCCCCATTCTGGCCCAAGAGAAACTCCTTGTGTACATCCAAGAGGCGTACACGTACCATGTCCTCAGAGAGGCTGGGGACCTGCTCCCTGCATCAGCCATGCACTGTACTGTTCAGCTGCAGCTTTCTCTTGTCTCTCCAGGTAGAATCACTTTATTCTCTGTCTTGGTACCAAATTACGATTTCTGGTGTATTAATCATTAATCACACTGAGTTTCTGGTTGAGGTTCAGGACAGGCAGGATTTTCCTCTGGGAAACAAGGTGCTGTCTAGTGTCCTGCGACCAATCAGCTTCTTGCAAGAAAAGTTACTTTAAAATAGGAGTATTTCAGATTAAAATGTAGATTAAACACTAGGAATGATGTTAAACTTGATGTTTGCTTACTTTGCCCCAGCTGTGGTAGGCTTTGCAGTACAGCTTGTCTTTCTTTGTGTCGTCTTGTACCCTCACACCCTTTCCAATTGGTACTTGGACTAGATGATTGTTGTAGGTCCCTTCCAACTGAACTATTCTATTCTATTCCATTCTATTCTAATTTCCTGCAGGCCCCACTTTGCCCACAAAAATTAAGAAACTAGGCTACTATGAAAGACTTGAGTGAATAGGTCTCAGACCAGAGGATGGCCAAAGCTATTAACTGACCTGCTTTACCACCACCAAAACAGTCTGACTTGGCAAGCCATGTACAACTTATCTATTCACCACAACAAATAAACCCCATACATCAGTATAAACTCATGTCCCTCTGTTGACGTCTAGCATCCTTGCCATTGTTGCACACTTGCCAATGGACAGCACATGGCCACATCTGGGGTTTTGCTGTCACCTACCAGCACCATGTCTGTCACCCAGGACATGTTCTAGGGCACAGAGATGAGACTGACAGCGAGAAACATTTCCTTAGGACAGGGACCATCTCCAGGTCCATGTTTGTAGCTCTTCCTAGACTGTGGCCTCGATTTTGGTACAACATTTAAGACACTCCTACAAACAAACAAAATGCAGGGCAAAAGTAAGATTGGAGGGGAAAAAAACTCTTTCTTGCCATCCTACTGATAACATTACAAATAATATTAATGACCAGCAGTGTGACTGGGGCTTTTTAGGAAGGCATGATCCATGTCCTAAAGGGCTCAGGTCCAGCAGGGCAGCTGCAAGGAGCGGAGCTTCTATGGAGCCCTTTCCCTCTGAAGCTGCTGAGAGCAATTCCTCAGCACAAGGAATACTAAACCAGTCCCGTCTATGCTCTGCAAAAATTATAAAAAGAGACACTCTTGGTTGAATTTCTCTTGCCCCTTAGCTGCATATGTCCCCAAGCTTACGGTTGCACATGATAGAAAAGCAAAGCAGGGAGTCTGTAAGCTTAATAACCACTTGACTTTCACAAATACTTTCTGCTACAAGATGCTGAACAATTCAAAAATGTTCCAGTATTTATATTGCATCCCAGATTAAATAACTGTTGTCATTTTCTGCCTTCATTGTTTTAATAGTCAATTCAATTGAAAATAGGCCCATTAAAAGTATTCATTTGTAAAATATTGCACTATAGCTATTTTTTTTTATTTAGCAGTTCTGAAAACACCTACCAAGTGATTGCCATTTAAAACCCACTTAAAGGCCAATTTACACAACATTTGTGCTTGTGTAAATAAGGTTTGCTGTTATGCTAATGTGCAATTGCACCACTTGTGCTGTTTTGAAGGATAATTCACAATTTTAAATTGTGCTGTAGGACAGAAGAATTCAAGGATGTTTTAATCACAGCTTTCGTTAGCATTAATCAGATGTAAAAGCACATACTGTTTTGTCTGCTGCTGAGAAGCAGGCAGTGCAGAGATAAATGACTGAAAGGAGATTCACAGTTTTTCTACCTCTGATTTCCAATTAAACCCTGGGTATTTAGTTAATACTCTCAACTGGAAATCTCATGATAGAGACAATACACAGGAAGATCCATAACACCGTTTGGGGAAAAAAAAAAAAAAGAACCTAAAAAACAACCTCCACAAATTTGCTAACAATAGTGTTTTTATTTCAAATAACTGTAATTTTTCCTCTGGGCATTGCTGCAGATTACGCATTTTCCTTCATGATTTTTTAATGAAGGACTAATTTACCTATTGTCCAAGTGCATTATAGACTGTAAGTATGATTATTTAATTCAGCACAAAATCCACCATGTCAAGATTAATTCATATTTACTAAATGTTTATAAATTAGGTAACTAAATCTTCATGGATGAATGCCAACTTGTAGTAAGACTTCTTTCTTTTCTTCATAGAAATTTCTGTAAGTGCTTACAGCCATACTGAGGAACTATAAAGAACTGATAGTAACAATATATTTACAAATCATCTTCTGAGATGATATAAACTCTATAAAGCAGGAATTTTTTTTTTATTATAGGTTTGTACAGTGGCTAGCAAAACAGGATCCTAGTGCATGACAGCAGCAGCTATGGGCTACTGCAATACAAACAAATACTAATAATGTGTATACATTAGAGTACAATCATATAAATGTTGGAATAAATACAGTAGTAATATTCCTCTGTTCCCACTCATTTGAAAGACAATCTGCATATCGTTTCCTCTTCAAAAGCCCTTTCACAATGTGTTTAACCCAACCTCTGGATTGGGCTGAATTTAAAAATGTGCTTTAAGGGCTTCTGTTCAGCTGGTCCCATCAGACCCTGTTCAAAGACTCCTATGAGTCCAGCAAGCTTTTATTTACATCCGTATTCCATTCCCTGGCACAACACCCTATAATCCCTGTGTATTTAACCATTTAAATGTAATGCAGGTATAACGGACAAACACTTTAAAAGCTTTTTATTCTAGCTATCTCTCCTCCAAAAATCCTTCATTAATCTCTCCTCTTTATGTTGTTGCTGCTGCTTGCTTTTGCAGTTGCTGATCTGATCCCGCCAGCTCTTCTCAAACTGTCCCCATTCCTCCAGACAGGGACCCCAGACGCTGGCATTCACACCAGCGGTCAGGCGTTCCAGGAGCATATCCCTGCCCTCTTTCGGGCTCGAAAGGTGTTGATCTATGGGGCTTTAAAGCACTCATTGCACCATTTGTTCTGTGATGATTAAACCCTACAGGACACTCTACTATCAAATATCTATCTCCTTGCCAAGATCTGTCTCTACCTTTTACCCACCAGCAAGATGTAGAAGCAGCGTGTCCTGCTACAACAATATTTTTCCCATCTAACACAGTGCAGGGTCCATACATATTGCACCAGATGTTTTTGGAGAGTCATCTGATGAGCGGGAAACATGCTGGGAGCCGCACAACAAAACCCACCTACAGTGCAGCACTATGATTTTCAGGAGCTGCGCTATCATATGCCTCATGCATACAATGCTGCAACTTATGCTAACACGAGGTTTAGGCAAGCTGACTTTTATTGCTGATAAATTGAGGCTCAAGAACAAGTTGCAACGCAGTGGATAGAGTGGAGCCGGTCATCTGTCAGACAAGATCTCAGCTCGGATTTTATTAATATTCAGGGTTGAGAAGGCTTCCTTGGATGTATGTGCCTCTTCAAAACATTCATTCGTTCCTGCTCAGTATCAACACTCGAAATAGTGATTTTTAGTAGTGTGACTATAAAATAAATTCCCACACAAGCCTTTCATGTGACAATGAGGTGTATGTTCCTTAACCTCCTTGCCTATAATAAATTTAATCACCCATCTCTTATGGAAAACCAGGGAGAATGGAGGCATAAATTGTCACTGATCTGAAGGGAGGACGTAGGTTTCGGTGTTGCTAGAAGCTGTTCTCAGCACGGAAGAATATCTCCAACTTTTCCCTGCAATGCTATTTCCACTCCTTTAGCTAAGGTATCACACGACAGACAGACAGAGCCATCTCCCCATGCATAAAGGCTGCAGAAGGCAGTATGGCCAACACAGGCTGTGCGCGGAGGATATGGAGGATCTGTTCAACCTCTGTAGGTATAAGAAGCTCCCTTGGAGCTGGAACAACTAAGTCCTCAACCCATTCAGAGCTGTTTGGTGGCATTCCCATACCCTAAACTTTGCTCTTCCTGAGAAAGGAGTGGACCTCAGGCGAGTGACAAAAGGCTCAGCCAGCCTTCTGAAGCGTCTCAGACCTTATAGGGTTGAAACACTTTAGAAACCACCCTTGACAATATATTAAACTATTTCTGTCAATGCTTCTACTGCTCATCTGATAGATACTAATGGCTTCAACCAACAGTCCTATTTAGCATGATTATTGTTTTCATTTTTTAAAATGCACTCCATGCTCAGTTAGTGCTAGACACACCTTCATTACTCCTATCTGTTTGGAGAATCGCAGCCTCCAGACTGACATATGAGACATCTCAGGGTGGCTGAAAAGCAGTTCATTACGTGAATACATCACATATCCTGGTAACATCAATTGCAGTAACAATTCTTAATGCAGCTAATAAGGTGTTAAAAGTCTCTACTGTTTTTTTGGTTATCTGACTTGTTTAAGATACCAAGCTGGGTTTTCATCACTTCTCAATTGGAAGGTTTAGCAGATTTAGTCTTCATTAAAAATATATATATTCTCTAGGTATGCATTTTTTTTCAGAGATTCCTCTACCCTTATAAAGCAAAGTGAAAAGTGCGGTGGAATTACTGAGTACAAAATGATCTGCCAGTTGTAGCGAATACAGATTGCAAGGCACTTTCTTGATCATTGACAGCTGTGGATGTTTATGTTGCAATCCTACAAACAAATAAAAATCTGGTCTACTTTCTTCTTGATGTCAAGATCCGTTTAAAGGAGTAGTCATTTGTTACATGAGGTGTAGGCAACAGAATAAATCTAGCACTAAAGAATAACCATTCCAACATCCTAAAGGACTCTTACCCAATAACACCCCTTCTGGATGGCAAGACCCGTGCGCTGTCTATCATTTTCTATAGCTGTCAGCATATGGAATATAGGTCAGAGATGCCAAACCCATTCTGTGGAGAAGAACAAATTCTAGTTTAAATTATCTCAGATATTAATCTAAAATAACACCCCCACACTCCATGTACAGCAGATTTCCCATACATATCAGCGGGAGGTCTAACAAAGATTAAAGAACAGGTCTACTCGCAGCAAGACTACATTTACTCAACAAGAACTCAGTAGTCTGCTGGGTTCTACTTTGACCCAGTCTGTGTTTTTGCAGACGCAGACTTTTGATGACTGAGCCCGGATCCTGGGATCAGGAAGCAAAGTTACATGTCCATACATTTTCTAACTTTAACTCATGAAGCTCCATCCCAATGGATTAGTCCAGTGTTAGCAATCTATTTCCCTCCCCCTTCCACCTCTGCTTTCTGTTGTTCACAAGTCCTTCTTGTGAGATGAGAAATAAAAGAAAAATACAGATAGTTAAAGGATTTTAAAATAACAGTAATCCATTTAACGCCAGTCCTGTAGAAATCAGAATTATAATGGACTTTCATATTAACTTATCATGGCTGACAGACACTCCAGCTTATGACCTGAGTCCAGCTGCTTTTTGGACATACAATCTATATGCAGAGTTCTGGTCCTTCTGATCCTCAGCGTTGGTCCCATATTCCAACGAGGACATAACTCAAGTTTCAGGTGAGCTCAAGTCCTTTAGTCACGGATGCAAGCTGTGTTCGTACATTTTATGGAGATCCCAAGGCAGGATAGGTCACGCACACAGAGAAAACTGCTACATGCTATTCACTCCATACCTTGTTTAGCACTGTTTTTCACTCGGACTTTCTTCCCTTGCCAGCCTCTTCCCTCAAGACTTCTCTCCTGTCTGGGTTTTTGAGCTAGTCTATGTGAAGATGTTGTATGGGATTGATTTAATTTGTTCAAATGAAGTTACCATACCTCCACACATAGTCTTTTGGGGGACAAAAAGGATAGACGGCATGTTAGGCTGCAGGAAAATCAACTTCCTGGGCAAAGCAACCTGTCTTCTCCCGAAGACCTGTGGGGCTGTACTGCTTGCACCTACATTTCTGGCTGCACGCTTACCTGCTGTCTGGTTTCCCACAGCAGCTTGTCTGGGTACCTTCCTGCTGCCCCTTGCCTGGGTCTATCTGGACTCTGTTGTCTTCCTGGCAGAATGCCAGGCTATGGGGGATATATCACTTTTTCAGATGGGGAGCTAGTGGCTCCTTCTGGCATTGCATCACATCAGATGCATCTCCACTTCAGGATACAGCAAATTTGTGTCTTTCTGTGTACAATCAGCCTGGAAATGCTGCTTTTTTGAGATGTACCGGTAAGTGGAACAAGCTAAGTCTACACATTCATTGGGTCTTCTCTCCTTTTCTGTCTCTATTTCCATTCATGAGGCAGCTTCATGAATCTAATAAATATTTAAATGTGGATCGAAGCTCCACTTAATTTGCGTATTCTCGGTCACATGACGGGAGAGAAGCCATGTGGCTGTACAGCCCCTCTGCCTATATCATAGCTACTTCCACACTAGATTAATGCTGGCTGTATCACGTGGTGGTGTACAGATTTAATGTTCCTTAATGAAACTGGCAGATGTGGAGAATTCATAGCTGAGTTTCATTGTACTGGGCAGCCTGCAGATACGTCATGTCATCCCAGTTAGGCTCCAGTCTTGTACCTGAGGTAACTTGGATACCTCATTTTGGGAACACTTGGTCCCCAGAAGTCAATAGGCATTGTTCAGGGACGCCCAATAGCGCAGGGACTGCTCCAGCCATTGCTTTGGAGTGATCCCAAGAGTCAGCAGCTCAGCCTCAGGAACGACGACTGTTCTTTTTCTCCATCCCATGACCAAACATAGTAATTTTTCTTAAGCATGAGGCTTGTGTCATTCTGCATTGTGTCAAAAATGGAGGAACCGAGCATTCATGTCTATGGCCTATGTTGAACAGTTTTCTAGTCTCAATCTATTTTGTCCCTACTTTGTTTTCCTTGAGAGCAATCACCAGGGAGGTACCAATGACTGAAAAAGGCCTGAAACACTAGATGTAGAAGGACCTGCTGATAGCAGGACTGAGGATGGCACTGGACAAACTAGGGGCTGCTTTCCCTCTGTGTCCAATTATATCTGGTTGGGCAGCAAATAAGAGACTTCCAGTTTCCAGATTGTCAGTACAGCACATTACACAAACATTAAATTCCCTTAAAAAGTAAAAATCTCAATGGCTGAGTTATAAACTCCTCAATGATAATCGTAATGGAAACATTTATATATCCCCACAGCTATAATGGGATCACTGCAGTAATCCTACACTGTTCACGGTGCTGATATTTTAAATAATACACTCCGTATCTTTTACTTTTTCCCTTTTTCATGGTGCTGTACACACTTTGCATCCTTTCAATGACAAACACTGAGCAAAGTGCACCAATAAATTATTTCCTCTTTGAATCCTTTTACCAAAGAAAAAAATCTATGTGCACACACAGCAGCTTGAGTCCAGCTAGTTAATCAGTTGCATTATTATTACCACCCACCTCATCCTGTTAAAAAGCCAGATTTTTCTACCATTTGTGCTGCTTTTAATCCATAGGAAGTCAATTTTCCACTCATATATTAGTTTATTTTATATTTTCAAATTGATTCTACTATACATTGATTTCCTGTTGTGTGTATTGTATCCTGAGCTAGGATTATACGTTTAGTAGAAGTGGATATTCCTGCCACATAAAGGTTGCTTCAGCTCTATAGGACCCTTATCTTGAAAAGGGAGAGTCCAATTTTATTGAAACAGCTAAAATCCCACTTAATTGAATTTTTTTTTTCTAAGATGTACAAGCTTAGAGACTTTTGGTTTCCAATTCAACTTCAGCTTCGCGGTGTTTAAATTTCCAAACCCATAAAGACCTTTATGAAAAAGAACTTACAAATATTGTATTTCTGATATGGTGAATTACTGGAGAAGCTCAAAGTAAGAAGCAGTGAAATATCAATACTTTGTAGAACATCTTTTGATCATGCTGGCTTTTCATGGCCTGTTTAACACATTCCTATGGAAAAAGATCATGCTTGAACCTACATTTTACAATGTTAGAGCCCTGAAACGCTGCAGAGTAGAATTAGGGCTGTGCAGTGGAACAGAAAGAAACACGCTACCTGACAACATTTGATGCAAGAAGATGAGGCAACAAGAAATGCTAGTTTCAGGGTGAAATTTTTGGCCCAGCTTGCAGCCTCAGGGGTTTTGTCCTCAAAGTCCAGGGAGTTTCAGCTCCAAGTACAATAGAAATTTTCCCTGATTAGATTACTGCTTAGATTGCCTCTAGTGTTAATTTTTAGAAATTATATCCTTGACTTTCCCTAGTTCTTAAGTAAAAAATAGACCTTGCAGGGTATTTTTTTCTTTTGTTTCAACGAAAAGCCAAAGCTCAGAGGAAGCCGCTCACCTCCCTAGTCCGACCGCCCGAGCTCGGCTGTGCACTGTTATTTGGCCCACCCCAGCCACGGCCGTGTTTTCCATCTCAGAGGATGCCACGCTTATGGCATCACAAACACGGCAGACCCAGA